>NC_139941.1:33943729-34173729 GCF_963454915.1 Gymnoscopelus microlampas
TTTTGACAGCAAATTTTGCATTTTGATTTAGTTTTAGTCATAGTCTTTTGAATAAAATTCCATTTAGTTTTAGTCATATTTTAGTCATCTGAAATGATTTAGTTTTTGTCTAGTTTTAGCCGACTAAATATCATAAGATTTTAGTCGACTAAATCTACAGTTGATTTAGTCGACTATAATGTATTTTGGCGGTGCCTTGATGTCGTCGGAATGGCTGATTTTACACTTGGTTGCATGCTTAAAATAGCCGATCTACAAGTAGATCTGCTATTTTCAGAGCGCAACACCCGAGCACAACCAAACATAAAATGACTTGTCTTTTAGTTCTAATGGATCTCTTCTCCACTATAGTCCCTCCCCAACATTTTAGTCTAGTTTTTATTTGTTGACGAAATTGTCAATATATTAAGTCTAGTTTCAGTCATCATAGCTTAGTTTTTTTTTTATTTACATTTTTTACCACACGATTTTTGTAACCCATTTTTTCACCCAGTGCCAATTGCCTATGTAATCCTGGGCGCTACACTCCCTCTGCCAGCCTAGGCTAGTTGGCTTAGTTTTTATTTAGTATTTATTTTGTTTTCGTCAGTGAAAAAAAGGTAGTCGACAAACATTTTTCCGTCATAGTTTTAGTCGACGAAATCAACACTGCCCCCCCCCCCCTTCAATAGAAAGCAGGTATTTCAGCCCACACCCCCCTCCCACTCCCTGCTCGCTCCTCCTTTACTAAAGCATTTTCTTGTGATATCGCAACCCCTTTGGTCCTCTTGCTGTTTCTTTACCCACTCCTCGTGGCCTGGGGGTCAACTGTTCCAACATGTCCTCTGTTGATTCATGCCATGGCAGTGGGGTGGGGGGGGGGGGGCCTAGTGGGACAGAACTGTGGCTGAAGGACACGTTGTGATGAATGGACTGCTGAGTGCCAGTCTCGGCTCGCTGTGTCCTGTTCTCCTGTTCCTGCCTGAAGGAACGTATGGTCTCTCTCTCGCTGTGGCTGGTGGGGCTACATGTTACTCACTGAGCTGCCGTGTTTCTCTGACCACGGGTTTGACCGCAGAGAGCAACGAGCGCCAGGGGAAAGTCAAAAGCAAAATGGTTTTAACCCGTTAAAGCCGGGAACGAACGCGTTTGTGTGTAACCACTTTTAACCGTTATTTTATACTTTGGGCTATTCAAAAATAGCAGATCTACGAGCTCGTAGCGCGGCACCGAGTGCCGCGCTACGAGCTTGTAGATCTGCTATTTTCCTTTTTTTAAATCGTGAAAATGTGTGCACAGTGTACTGTATATGTACTTTTGAAGCGAACATTTTTAACTCAAATCTTTGCTTCTGGGGGAGGGGGGGATCCTTGGAACAACATTTTTGGGTGGTCCTTGACATGAAAAAAGTTTGAGAACCACTGATATTATAGCAACATAATAAAAATAAAAAAACTGTTAGGATTTAGAAGACATTTGTAAAATCCCCCAGAAGCAAATATTTGAGTTAAAATGTTAAATGTTAAAAAAACGATATATTCAAAGATTTGCTCACATTTTTCACGATTTAAAAAAAATAGCAGATCTACGAGCTCATAGCACGGCAATAGCCCAAAGAAATCTTAAAATGACACAGATGCGTCCCCGGTCTGAATGTGTTAATAGAAGACTAGTATTATATTAGAGTATCCCGACCTGTGGGTTGCGGGGAAACCCAGGGGAACCGCTGAACGGTCCGCTGCAGAGGAAAAGGCTAAGCGCACCCCTCAAATGTCAACGAAAAGGGCTTTAATAGGCTACAGTAATGGATTGGTATATTATAGAGCTGAGGTGCATGTTACACAAATATTTGTGGTTCAGGAAAATGGTACTTGTTGTTGCTATCTATGACAGTGGATGTAGTGTCAAGCTTCTGTCGCTTTTGTGCTGCAATGATTCTTACCATGGGATTGACCATGGAGAAGTCAAAATACTTAATTATATGGTTAATGGAAAACAACGGCACACTATGATCAAGAGGTATTATCCGTGCTGGCATCTGTAATGCCAGGGTTGCCAGATCTGCTTATTATAATTTCCACGCAAGATTTTATTTGAAAATAGCCGATCTACAAGCTCACAACGCGTCGCATCGCGACGCGTTGTGAGCTTGTAGATCTGCTATTTTCAAATAGCTGATGTATATGTTAAAGTGCTCATGTGGCCCATAGTCGCTTCTTTTGGGCTGGTTTTCCTAGACCTGGTTGCTTGTTTCTCTCACAGAATCTGGCAACACTGTTGGCCGGGCGTCCCAATGAACACAATTGGCTGTTCAGCGGGATGCAGAACTGGGAGGGATATAGAGTGATAGATTAGTTTTTTAGGTGAGGGTTATTTTCCACCATTTTATGTCTACAAACATGCCGTTTCATGAAATATTATTATTTGATTTGATTGAGATTTACTGAAATATTACAATATCACTGCCTGAATGCAACGTCACTGGATGTACACTAGGTACACAGTAGGTACACAGTGAATACACAATGAATACACATGGACCTCAATGGAAACAAGCCATAGTGCTTTCTTGGGTTTAATCCTTTTAGCATCCTTTTGTATTGAGCTGTACTTTATGTGCTCTTTTTGCAAACTGTTAAAAAAAAGTAATCAATCAATCAATCAATCAATCAATCAATCAGGTCTCACCCTTGAATGCATCATTAATAATAAATAATGGTGCATTTATATGCCTTTAGTGCCTTTTTCCAAAGCGCTTTAAAATGTGCATTACTACATTCACCCATTCACACATTCATTCAGACACAAGACAGTGGAGGAAACCATGCAAGACACCAACAGTTAGGGTGTGTGCGTGTGCGTGCACGCGCGCGCGCGTGTGTGTGTGTTATGGGTTACTGGATAGGGACCACTGCACACACCCCAATGTAGTCAATAGGCAATGACTACATTGGGGAGAAAAGGGGAAACATATTAAAGCAAAGAAGGCTGTACTGTGATATTGGTAGTGTTAAAAAATAAAGGCTAATGTGCAGTAGCACACAATGCTGCTTTCGCTTTTCTTGCATTTTGGCCATAAAAGTGTAAAGAGCAGAGACGGCAGTAGAGAGACATTGAGAGAATGGAAAGGATGTGTGATTAAAATCATTACCTGTACTCAAACTCCATGATGAGTACCGGGTATGTGTCTTATCCTGCTAAGCTTGCTTGAAGCTGATTAATTTGATACTGTACTAATTTAACATGGTAGTTAAATTCACATCGTCCTAATAGTGCTGACGTGTCTGCTTAGTGTGGTTCTTTTGTCAGTGTAATCTCCTCTAGTATAATCTTTCACTGTTCCAATGGCAGCTGGTCCAACAGATTCTTTGGCTATACTGACTTGCAAGTTTCTTGACTTGCGTCCATGCTTCCATCATGCTTTATGGTCAGTCTCTCCTTTTGGCAGTCTGCTCGCTCCCCGGCCACATTAGCTCACCGTTCTCATCAAAAATAACTCACCGGCGCAGGCCTCAACTCGGATTGACAAATGATCAGAACCGGTCCCGGCGGTGCTGGCTACAGTGAAACGGAGGCTAATATGAAAATACATTTAACCCATTAAGGCCTTAAGGCCGATTCTTACTAATGTCTTCTAAATGCCAACAGTTTTCTGAAAAACGTGTGTTTCTATATCAGTGGTGCTCAATCCTTTTCATGTCAAGGACCCCCAAAATGATATGTATTTGGCCCCCATCTCAAAATAATTTGTTCCAGGGACCAGAAGCAAAGATTTGAGTTAAAAATGTTCGCTTTTAAAACAATATATATTCAAAGATTTGCACACATTTTCACCATTTTGCAAAAATAGCAGATCTACAAGTTCATAGCGCGGCACTCGGTGCCGCGCTATGAGCTTGTATATCTGCTATTTTTTGAATAGCCAACGTGTAAAATAACGCTTTTTTTTTTTTAGCTCAAATCAAAAACGTGACACAGATGCGTTCCCAGTCTCAATGGGTTAAAGGCTGTCACTGGGGCGGAGACATCAGACATTGGTTTCCTAGCGAGCAGAAAGAGATGGGTTTCAAAATGTTTCGAGGCAGGGAGGCCTCTCCTTTGGACAGGATAATGAGGTAGAGTTGATGACTCCAGACAGCCGCGCGGCTGTGTCTCCTCTGAGCCTCACAGCTGGATAGTGATGCAACTCCTAATGGGTGTTGCCTCCTCTGTTTGAACCTGTTTCAGTAGCTTTTTGCAAGTGTTTGCAGTGTTTTTTTTTCTCCTTCTTTTCATAATCTTGGCGAGTGCTTTAGTCTGTTGAATGCGGTGCCATGCTATGTACAGAGGCCCGTATCTTTTTTTGAAGTGTTTTTAATGAGCTCGGTGTTTGATCTTTTCGCAGTTTTCATTGATCTACTCACTGACATGAAAGGTCCCCAGAGACTTGCCCCCGCGACTTGGCAAAGCATTTCATAGAACGAATGTTTCATTGTATTCCTCCGGTCCTCTACTCCTTTTTTTTTTTTTCACTTTCCTCTGTTTTGTCTTGAGGGCTAGTTGCTGAGTAACTGGTTCAGTTTCCTTGCGTGCCCATGGCAGCCTCCCACTGCCGCCTCCTTTTTATGTTCGAAAACGCGCCTTTTGAAAGTCAGTTCAGCATTTGATCCAATCTGAGAGTTTCTCGGGGTCAACGCCGCTGTGGATTAGTCAATGCTCTCATGTAAGCCAACATGCTTTCATCTCAACCTTGTGGGCCATGTTGTATCTTTTGGTGATTTGTAATGGCTTGTGCCCACACAGTGCCCGAGAAACGGATGCTGTTTTTTTTCCTTGTGAGGCTGTATAGCAAGGCGAGTCTGTATTTCACAGCTGCAGTGGAGCATGATAAGAGTGCTTTGTTGCTGACCTTAAGGTGCCACTTGTTTTGGAACATGTCATGTCAACCTGTGTGGTGTTTTAATCATTCAGCTTGTCACAATAATTGTGACAATAAACGGGATGTGCCGTCTGTGGGTAATTATTCTGTCTAGCTAACTGGGTTATCTACAATAAATTGTTTATGACGAATAGTCTGCTCTTGTTAATCCAGTCTCTAAAGGGCAGAGCAGTGAGGTGCCGGAAGTACAGTACACGTCACATTCCTTTCCAGCATGATTTCTTTATCAGCCATAATGTCTTAACAATCGAATGTACACTTACCACTAGTATGTGTTGCCATGTCTGCTTATTTATAATAAGCGACTTTGGGCTTGTTCTTAAAGTGAAGTTGCTTATTTGGGCTTGCTTCCTAGCGTTTTTTAAACCAGTGGTTCCCACATTTTTCATGTCAAGGACCCCCAGATTAATATGTATTTGTCCGCGGACCCCCATCTGAAAATATGTTGTGCCAGTGACCCCCATACAAGATCTGTGGTGTTAAAATGTTTCAAAACTATTAAAAAAATGACCAATATTCCAATATTTTTAAAAATCTACAAGCTCACAACGTGTCACGATGTGACACGTTGTGAGCTTGTAGATCTGCTATTTTCAAATAGCCGATGTAAAGTGGTAAAACTTAAACTATTTGCTTCTGTGTGGCTTTTACTTTCACTGCATTACACCCAAGACAAAAAAAATAGAAAGACATGCCATCTCTGGTTTACCTCCCGTATCTGTGTGGAGTAGGTGGCTGCCTTTTTATGAGACCGGAACCAGGTTGAAGTCTATTATTTCCCATTCTTTAGCCCCATGGATTAAATATTGGACCTGATCGCCACACAATATTCCCAAGATTTTCATACTAAAATGGCTTTTTTCAGAGAGACAAATTAGGAGAAAATCAACGTAATTATCAACCTCTCAGTCCCAGCAACACACTCTCGTGGGATCTAGCACCAGTAAACGTAGGACGTTCGCGAGATTTTGCTGTCAGACGCCGGCACCCACTTAGGAAACCATTTGTAGGATTTGTGTACCATTTCGCCTCTAGTGGCTCTTAATAAATTAACCATCTTTGATTACACCTGCATCTAGGGAGGAAGTGACCAGATATTGAATGAAGCAGCAGAAAAGGCCAAGAATAAGGTGAATTGTATAGTGAAAGAGTAGAAAATTAAAAGTAGCTACACAAAAATCAAACGGTGAAGTGTAATTGCCACTGTGTGCAGGGTGTTTCCGTGGCTTTTGGTGAAGGAAAAATACATTGTCACGACTGTGCGATTGAAACTAGGACCCAAAATGCAGGCCTAAGAGGCAGTCAACACAGGGAATCAATGAAATATCCACTCGGACTTCACTCGGACTTCACAGGAGCCAAACAAATACCTAACATGAAGGTTGTAAACGGGCAAAGAGGAACAGAACACAGAGAGTCAAATCAGACAGGGAAAATCAGTCAGGTGAACTGAAACACAATCAACACATGATAGAGCCTAGATAGAACACTTAACAGGGATAACTAGAGAGGTGAACCAGATAATCAATAATCACAGGGTTGGGTGGGTGCAATCTGGGAACCCATCGCCAAATAAAAAAGGAAAAACAGCGCCCTCTGCTGTTTTTTTACAATTTTACTTAGCTCTGGGAGGAAGTCGACGTAGCACACGTGCGCAAGGAAACCGGGTTTTGGTCTGCCTTCAGCCTTTCACTTCCGGTGGTGCGACTATGTTTTCATTCCCACTAACAATATTTCTACACGGAACACTAACACCACTTCTCCCAGAGAACATGGATCGTTTTGGTTATAAGCCCACTTGTTTCTATGATGAAAGAGCAAGTTAAAATGTGAATATCTTTCCGTGGTTTTGTCTGCTCCGCGGACGCTATTGTTAAATTCGTTTCGGGTTTGTTTCTAGTGGGGAAGGATCGGTACACACGTAAATCCCGCCCACTACATTTGATTGGGTAAAGCGCGGCCTGCTTCCTGATCTGAAGGCACGCCCACTTGTAGGCCAGTGCGTACGCGATATGACGAACCCCCCCGACAGATTGAAACGCAGAGCAGAATCTGTTCTTGAGAGATTAGGGTGGGTGAGACAACTCGGGTAACAATTCTACAAAGGACAGCAGGAAACGCCTAGAACATACTTCAAAATAAAGGTACACGATAATATAACGCAACAGTTCGTGACGGTATACATCATGTAATGTCGTGTTTAGTGCTGGGACACGATAAGCAGTGTTGCCAGATTCTGTGAGAGAAACAAGCAACCGGGTCTAGGAAAACAAGCCCAACAGAAGCGACTATGGGCCACATGAGCACTTTAACATATACATCAGCTATTTGAAAATAGCCGATCTACAAGCTCACAACGCGTCGCGATGCGACGCGTTGTGAGCTCGTAGATCGGTTATTTTCAAATAAAATCTTGCGGGGAAATTATAATACGCAGATCTGGCAACCCTGACGATAAGAGCCTTCTTTTTCTGCAAAACACATCTAGACACTCTTCACTTCATGTCTATTCACTAAGCTTTTAACCGCTTTCACCTGGCGTCCCTATTTGTTTTCAACAAATGTGCTTTTTTAAAATGTATTTAAAAATACCACGTATGGCAAATATTCTCTTATTTCCCCATAAATAGGGCTTAAAAGTGATTTAAACAGGGCACCCAACCCCCAAGAATAAAAAGTGTCCTCCACAGAGAGTGTGTGTGCATGGGTTTGTTTGTACTGTATATTGAACAATTCAAACATCAATAACACGGCTGTGATTAATAGGCAATGGTGGTTATATTAGCTGTATCAATAATGTTTTGCACGAATATGAATTTTGAATAAAGCCTAATTAATGCCAGGCTCATTGATTATGCACGTCAGGGCTGTCTACCGACTGGGTTCGACCTCTGAATTATTAACAAACTTCAAACACATTAAAGTGACTGGCGCACCCCTTATGAATTGGCGACATCAGGCAGTTGTTCAATAGTTAAAAAGAACAATACAAGAAGATTGATGACGGTAAACAAAATAACCACAAATAACCTTGCAGCAGATGCCATGTCATTTTAACCCATTGAGACCTGGAACGCATCTGTGTCACTTTTTTGATTTGAGCTAAAAAAAAACATTATTTTACACTTTGGCTATTCAAAAATAGCAGATCTACAAGCTCATAGCGCGGCACCGAGTGCCGCGCTACGAGCTTGTAGATCTGCTATTTTT
This sequence comes from Gymnoscopelus microlampas, assembly GCF_963454915.1. Taxonomy (NCBI): domain Eukaryota; kingdom Metazoa; phylum Chordata; class Actinopteri; order Myctophiformes; family Myctophidae; genus Gymnoscopelus; species Gymnoscopelus microlampas. The sequence goes on from NC_139941.1 coordinate 33,951,837, forward strand.
GAAAAATCGTAAAAATGTGTGCAAATCTTTGATTATATATATTTTTAAAGCGAACATTTGTAACTCAAATCTTTGCTTTTGGGGGGTCCCTGGAAGAGCATATTCTGAGATGGGGGGGGCCGGGGGGGGGGGTCCGCAGCCAAATACATATAATTTTGGGGGTCCTTGACATGAAAAAAAGTTTGAGAACCACTGATATTATAGCAACATAGGTTACTTTCAAAATAACTGTTAGGATGTAGAAGACATTTTGTAGAATCCGCAGAAGCAAAGATTTGCACGAACGTTCACGTTTTTTTTTTTTTCAAAAATAGCAGATCTACAAGCTCGTAGCGCGGCACTCGGTGCCGCGCTACGAGCTTGTATATCTGCTATTTTTGAATAGCCCAAAGAAATGTTAAAATTATGTTCCCGGCCTTAATGTGTTAACATACTGACTTCAGGTTCAGGACAGACGATGAATTCTCAACAAACACACATATGTGTTGAAATAGTTCGATTAGATGTGCACCGTGTAACCCAACTGTCTGTAGAATAAATGGAAGTAGTCCATCACCAGCATGAAGTCCTTGAGCAATGAGCAGCCCTGGGGGTTGTATGGAAAGCAGAATGGTAATTGCAGACAAAAAAAAGACGAACGGAGAAAAGGCACGGTGACCAGTTTAGACGTTTCGGCTGCACCTCGGTGACTTCCAGATTAATTCCCTGTTCGACTTTGACAGGTCTGTCTGCCACGGGGGTTGACGGGGATAGAGGAATAGATCTCTATCTTTCTTATCTAACGAAATAAAATAATAATAACGCTGAAAGGAAAACTGGTATGCATTCGTAATTTTAGTTTAACCCATTGAGACCTGAGAACGGTTCTAAAAACGCCTTCTAAACCAGTGGTTCTTTCGAGATTTTTCAAAAATGTTCACAAATAGCAGATGTGCAAGCTTGCGGCGTGGCGCGAAGTGACTTGCTGTGAGCTTGTATATCTGCTATTTTTTTTTAAAATAGTCAACGCAAAAATCTAAAAGGACACGGATGCTTTTCCGGTTTTTAACCCGTTGAGACCTGGAACGCATCTGTGTCACTTTAGATTTCTTTGGCTATTCAAAAATAGCAGATACACAAGCTCATAGCGCGGCACCGAGTGCCGCGCTATGAGCTTGTGTATCTGCTATTTTTGAAAAATCTTGAAAAAATATTTTTTTGTTTTTTTTCCCAAAAACTGTTAGGATTTAGAAAACATTTTAGGCCTTAATGGGTTAATGGGTTCACAGGCAAAAAAAATAGCAAATGAATAGTTACAAATGGCACTGAACTAAAGCCATTACAAACAAAGATTTTTTGAGTCGGTGTCTAGTATTCCAATAAGCTGCCTTTTGCTTTCAAAAACCGAGTGCTGTTGAGGTCAGCACAGATTGTAGAAGCAACAAGAGCGGTTCATTTCTAGATGCTTCTAAGTCGAGTTTGAAAACCCTGAGTCTCCCTGTTACAAACGCTTTCCTTAATGAGTATGTCTTATCTATTGGTATAGCCTGCCAGCAGTAAAGAATGTGGGCGAGAGAAGGCATGAAAAACTAGGTTTGAGGTCAGCGATGTATACTTTGTATAGTAATATACAAAGAATACATAGGTGCTCTCAAAATGTAGAAAAACGAAATTATCACAATGGTGATTTCGTCTACATGCTCGTACTAAAGGGGGAGGAGGACAGGCCCGCCAAATCTTTACATGGAAAAGGAAAATCAAGAATCATGAAAAAATAAAAAGTAAAAACTACTATTATTCAACAGCATTTTTTTGTGGTTGGTGCAAGGGGTCTGATTTTCCCTCTCTCTGTGACTCCATCGTGCATGAGCCTGTACATTTTTATGTTACTGTACAAATGTTACACGCGCTGTTTTACACAGTAAAACAGCAGCCATCTGTAATCTGACCATGCAAATTGCTGATGAGGCGTATTTTCACACCTGCTCCGAATTCTGATTATATGGGTTGCCATTGTTTGTCATGCTATTAAACTCTGATGCAGCATCTTTTTCCTTTTTTATGTTATTTTTGTCTCCTATTGTTTTTTTTAGCCAACACCTTATGTTTCACTGCTACAGTACAGTGCCCTGGTTTCTCAACTTGGGATCAATAAAGCTCATCTCAACTTATCTTATCTTATCTTATCTTATCTTTCCAGATTTTCTTAATCGTACCTTACAGCGTAGAACAACAAAATCAATTAGCCACAATCCACAATGTGTTGCTTCTCGGTCAGAACTCCTCTAAATTATCTTCAACATCAATGTGCTCGTATTCTCACGTAATCCCTATTTGCTGCCCTTTGCTTTTAACCCATTGAGACCAGAAGCCGATTCTACATGTCTCCTAAATCTCAACAGTTTTCTGAAAAACGTATGTTTCTATATCAGTGGTGCTCAATCTTTTTCACGTCAAGGACCCCCAAAATGATATGTATTTGGCCGCGGACCCCCATCAAAATATGTTGTTCCAGGGACCCCCAGAAGCAAAGATTTGAGTTAGAAATGTTCGCTTTAAAAGAATATAAACATATTCATTTGCACACATTTTCTCAATTTTTCAAAAATAGCAGATCTACAAGCTCGTAGCGCGGCACTCGGTGCCGCGCTATGAGCTTGTAGATCTGCTATTTTTGAATAGCCAAAGTGTAAAATAATGTTTTTTTTTAGCTCAAATGAAAAAGTGACACAGATGCGTTCCGGGTCTTAATAGATTAAAAGCAACGACGCAGAAGCAAACTGTATATACAATAGCCTTATTTCACCTACGGACCCTGACGACCGAGCAACCGGTCCAAAACTAATTGCCTTAGTCTGTCTTGGAGTATGCTGCAGTAACCTGCGGTAATTTAACAAAGAGTGCACAGGGAAGGAGGTCCAGCTACTATCTCGCTCATCCACCACTGCATCTGTCCCCTAGTAAGCCTCTCTTGATGGTTCTGTGCCGTTTGCTCCGCACTCACTTGGAAGAATGGCGTAATTGAATCTCCATTTACAACCCAACTAAATCAATTGGAAACAGGGTTGCTTAAGATTTTGCCTTTAATGATGTCGACAAGAATCAGTGACTGTTCCAGAGAACATTGGGTGCAGATATGTAAAACATAAAATGCCATTGTTTTTACTAATATGTTTACATTATTTGTATGCAATTCAAAAGAGGTGGGTATATCTTCCTTCTTTTTTTTTGTCTATGAAACACCTTTTTTTAACCCGGGGCTACAATGTAATTTGCTATTGATTTTGGTGACCCCATGACCTTTCCTCTAATACCATTCTTAGGGCATCATTTCCGCTTGCTTGACGTTTTATTTTTTATGTCGAGTAGCCAAGTTATTTTTTACCTTGTTGTCCCCAATTTAGTTGTTATGCTAATTCATTCCTCCCCACACATTACCGTGTGTTGCCACTTAACTGCTGTTGCCACCTAGTGGCTCACCTGCCAGTGAGGAGTCCCCACCAGGAGGACACAGCGCTTCCGCCCTACTCCTCCCACCCAACACTACTGTTGCGGAGACAACTAATTGTCTCCGCCAGGCCGAAAGGCATGGCGAGAGAGTATGTTTTACCCCCTGTCCGTCCGTCCGTCCGTCCGTCCGTCCGTGTGTCCTGTCCGTCCGTTAGCAGCTAATCTCCGGGAACCGTTGGCCCGGTCGCTGTGAAACTGTGCACACACACTCCCTGGATGGGCCTGTTATAGCGCCACCAGGAGGCCGATTTGTGCAAACCCATTTTTTAGCGGCGATAGCCGCTCTATACCTTTAGGTATAGAGCGGATAGTAGCCCTCTATACCTGGCTTTTGCGTCAACGTTCTGATTGGTCAGGCTCGCCAACGTTCTGATTGGTCAGGCTCGCCAATGTTCTGATTGGTCAGGTCCGTCAACGTTCTGATTGGTCAGGCTCGCCAACGTTCTGATTGGTCAGGTCCGTCAACGTTCTGATTGGTCAGGCTCGCCAACGTTCTGATTGGTCAGGTCCGTCAACGTTCTGATTGGTCAGGCTCGCCAACGTTCTGATTGGTCAGGTCCGTCAACGTTCTGATTGGTCAGGCTCGCCAACGTTCTGATTGGTCAGGTCCATCAACGTTGGGATTGGTCACTATTCATGACATCACTATGTTATTATTCATGACATCACTATGATGTCATGAATATAGAATTAGATCTCTATATAAACAGAAATATTTATTAATTTCATTTTATTATTCATTTGGCTAAAGTCTCCTTCTAGGTAAGTTATTTAAAGTTAGATCCTCAATTTAACCTTATCTTGGGAATCTTGGGATCTGTCCAAGATTCCTCCCAATATGACCAATAGAAAGAGAAAGATACAAGAACGTCATGTTCATGAGGAAATCCAGTCATCCGTTATGCGAGAATGGTTTGACGAAGGAGATCTAGCGTCCAAGAGTCCTTTCATTCGGCAGCCGAAAAACGCAGTCATTGACCTAAAAATGAGCTCAAAGAGTGATGTTATCCCGGGGGACACAAGAGGAGGTAGGGACACAAACAATGTTATTGACCCTATGACCTCGCTTGTAGTAATAGAAAGTTTGAGCTCGGGGATCCCGTCGTCCGTTATGAGAGAATGGTTTGATAAAGACGATCAAGAATCCAAGAGTCCTTTCTTTCAGGAGCCGAAAAACGCAGTCATCGACCCAAAAATTAGGATCCCAGAGGAAACAAGCGAAGTCATTGACCCTATAATTTCAAAGGATATCACAGAAATAATGATGTCCTATAAGTTCGAATTGAATGAACGTGATGTTCAAATACAGTTGCTCACCAAGGAACTCGACGCCTTAAGAGGTAGAAACGCAGCCATGTCACAGAACCCGATGTTAAAACAGCTAGAGAGACCTTCGATCTGTAACAGTGCAAGTGCAGATACTCTGTTACGAATTACCGAGACCAAAGTATATGGAACCACAAATACTGAAGTAGCAGCCAATGTTTCAATAACCCCTATTGCCGAACTTAGAGTCTCTATGACCTGGAAAATTCAAGGAGTCGTCGTAGAAAGCTCAGATGTCAGGAAATATGTAAATTTCTCGGGAACGGGCAAGATATTTCATTTTACTGTGAGCGATCAAAGTGGAGCAATTAAAATCATTGCATTTGGAGAAGACGCAGAGAGGTTCTTTTTAAAAGTGAAGAAAAACTATTCTTATTGTATTTCGAATGCAAGACTACAAGTAGCTAACCATAAGTATCTCACGGTAAACAGGGATTATGAAATTATCTTACAAAGGAATAGTAAGGTAGTACCATCTGAAGGAATCGTGATTAATCCTAATATTGATTTTGAATTCATACCCATGATGATGTACACCTGGAGAAATCCAAAGGAACTGAAAATGCCACAAGAAGCGTTACCCATCACTTATAAAGTTATAGGTGAAATTTGCGACATTCAAATGAATTTTATTATAAATCGTGTCAGAATTGTAACACGAAGGTCATTGAAATGAATGAACAGTTATACTGCAGAAGATGCAAGAACATTGACAGCTATAATTTCAGATTCGTGTTGAAGGTTTTAATAAGCGATTCTACAGAGAAAGAATGGGTAACTCTGCTAGTTTTATTTTCTCATGCTTTTCCCCCTTCTTTTTGTGTATTTTTAACGGCGCTAGTCCTGCTCTATACCTCACTTTTCCATCAACGTTCTGATTGGTCAGGTCTGTCAACGTTCTGATTGGTCAGAACATGGCTATAAACACATTATAAACACATATCGATGACAAAATGTATCACAGGCGCCGCTACCTTCACACAGGTGTGATTTTTTATATTACTCCTACAGATTTGATCCAAACATCACACAAATTGGTACACATACTATAGTCATGTGATCAACCCGGATCTGTCCGATTTCCCATATTCCATCCTGATTGGCTAAGGTTGGCTTCCAAAGTTTGCTGGATTGGTCCGTTTTGAACAAAATGCCTCAAATCATGAACGCAGCGTGCCATTTCTGTGAAATTTCACACGCACATTCCCATTAGGCCGAGGAAGAAATGCCACCCTTTTCACATTGGCCTGTTATAGCGCCACCAGCAGGTCTAATTTAGCAAAACACATTATTGGAACAAAATGCCTCAAATCATGAATGCAGTGTCCGGTTGCCGTGAAAGACCTAAGAATAAATGGAACCCTTTTCACATTGGCCTATTATAGCGCCACCAGGAGGCCACAATAATGTACCTGACCTGGCGGAGACCTGTGCTCCGAGGAGTACTTTTTCTAATTTTACATACTTACATACTTTTTTGTTTGTGCATGAGATTCAAGATTCGAGAGGGTTTTATTCGTCACTCACTATGTACGTATGTATGTACAAGCAACTCAATGTTGATGTGGCATGTTCCGCAAGACTGTGCTTACAAACAACAAAATATAACAACACAATAAGATGCAGCATTCCATTGCTGAATGGCATACAGTAGAATGCTGTCAAAGTATTCGTTTCAAGTCCAACACACAAATCATGATACTATGTAGCAGGTTTAGGACTAAGTGGGAATGTGTACCACGTATATAAGGTATATTATTTTGTATATATTTTATACTTTGTCAGACTTTGCCATGTGTGTGCAGGAGATATCTGCCTGCAGCGTCTATAAGCATCCAACCGACTGTCAGTGCAGCGTGCACCTATAGTATGAGTGTGTACATGGCCAGGGTTGCCAGATCTGCTTATTATAATTTCCCCGCAAGATTTGATTTGAAAATAGCAGATCTACAAGCTCACAACGCGTCGCGATGCGACGCGTTGTGAGCTTGTATATCTGCTATTTTCAAATAGCTGATGTATATGTTAAAGTGCTCACGTGGCCCATAGTCGCTGCTTTTGGGCCGGTTTTCCTAGACCGGGTTGCTTGTTTCTCTCACAGAATCTGGCAACACTGTACATGGCGCCATTAATATGGTTATAGTCAGCAGCCTGATGGTCTATAAAACAAATATAAAACGGCAATGTGTCCCAGATTCACCAGTACTGTAAGTGGTGCTACATAATTATAAGTATTAAGGTTGCTCAGGTGTTTAGGCCGTGTACAAATATTTTCAGATAAAAAGACCTTCAAGTTGCCAAATGGTTGAGTGCAATGGCTCTAATAAAATTAACCATTTGATTGCTACACTCTGGCATTGTCCTATAGCTTTTGCTTGGCCACCATTATACTCCAGTAGTTTGCCACATGGATAATTGCAATCAGATGCAAATTTGCTGCTGAGTGCAATTTGCCCTTAAATGCAAGGGCAAATTGCACTCAGCTGTGAAACTTGGACTATGGAACGTATTCTCTGCAGCATTTGATTGCCGCAATATCTTTTGTGAATCAGATCTTAAGACCGTTCAGATAGCAAAGTGCAAGTGAAGTGCAGTGTCATGCTATCAGCAGCAGCAATGCATTCTATGTAAATGTACCACATACTGTATAACCTTCAGCAGCACATATTATCAACTATACATTAGAAGAGCTGGAGTCCACAACTCCACAACACAATTTCCTTCCTTTAACCCATTAAGACCTGAGGTTCCGATTCTACAAAATGTCTTCTAAATCCCAATAGTTTTTTTGAAAAAACACATGTTTCTATATCAGTGGTTCGCAAACTTTTTCATGTCAAGGACCCCAAAATGTACATGTATTTGGCCGCGGACCCTCATCTCCAATTAAGTTGTTCCAGGGACCCCCCAGAAGCAAAGATTTGAGTAAAAAATGATCGCTTTGAAAAATATATATTCAAAGATTTGCACACATTTTCTCGATTTTTCAAAAATAGCAGATCTACAAGCTTGTAGCGCGGCACTCGGTGCCGCGCTATGAGCTTGTAGATCTGCTATTTTTGAATAGCCAAAGTGTAAAAACTTTTTTTTAGCTCAAATGAAAAAGTTAATGGGTTAAAATAAACATGTTGGTGTTTTTGGATTGATTGATTGATTGATTGAATACTTTATTAGACAGAAATGTAAACAGCACGATGTGCAGTCAGACATTTGAGCTAAAAGGATAACACGAAAAAGTCCTGGGGACTTTGTTTCCATAGGGCGGCTGTGGCTCAGGAGGTAGAGCAGGTCGGCCAATGATCCGTGGGTCGGAGGTTCAAATCCCGGCTCCTCCTCCTGTCCACATGTCGAAGTGTCCTTGGGCAAGACACTGAACCCTACACTGCCTCCAATGATTCGGTCGGCGCCAGCTTGCCACCATTGGTGTGTGAATGTGGGAAAAGTGGGGACGCTGGCGTCGAATGTTCGCCGCTCCACCTCCCAATGTCCCCTCCCTGAATGAATGAATGAACCATTGTAAGAGCGCTTTGAGTAAGTTTGAGTACTTAGAAAAGCGCCATAAAAATGCAATTCATTATTATTGTGGTCCTATGTATTCAATTCATCAACATAGCATAAAAATAACACCAAAATACAATATCATCAGAAAATATAAAACACTATATGTACAAAGTAGAAAAGGGGAAAAAAAAATAAAATAACTGTCTACAGTGAATGCCATCACCTTTCTATGGGAAAAGTGAGTTTACCTCCCTTTTTGGTCTTCTGAAAGATGGATTTTCAGGCCCGTTTTGAAGGATGCCAGTGATCCACATTGTTTATGGGATGGTGTCAGGGCATTACAGACTTTGGTGGCAGAGCAGTAGAAAGATCATTTCCCCATGTCTGTTACTTTGTTCTATAGGTGGTTGAGATCAAGCTCAAAAGTTGCACAACTAAGGTCCGTGAAAATGTTCTTCAGAACAGAGAAAGGTATGTTTCTATAGACTTGCGTAAGTGCATATAGTTGCGTAGATATTTTTTGGGGGATAATGTTGTTTTGATGGTCTTGTTTGTCTGTGGGAAGGTAACTCAACTGTACTCTATCACAGTGGTTCTCAAACTTTTTCATGTCAAGGACCCCCAAATTGACACTTATTAGCCCACGGACCCCCATTTGAAAAAATATGCCAGGGATAAGAGACGATTTTTACGGCTCTAGCTGTGATTCTCAACCATTTTAATTTCAAGGACCCCCAGTTTGACATGCATTAGGCTACGGACCCCCATTTAATGGCATTTATTTCTCTGGGACCCCAATTCATATCGATTATGTTAATTTAACTCTGAGAGTGTCCAAATGGAACCAAATGGACCCGTTAGGGTCCATTTGGTTCCATTTGGACACTCTCAGAGTTACAGACCCATAAGGGTCCATTTGGTTCCTATCCATTATTTAGCTGGGGACCCCCTGGAACCCCCTCAAGTACCCCTGGGGGTCCCCGGACCCCACTTTGAGAGCCAATGCTCTATCACATATCTCTTATAAAACTGTATGTACAGTACTTGTGTGTCTGCGGTTTAGTAGAAGAAATAATAAAGAATGCTCAACAGCCCATTGACATCCTTGTCTAAAGTGCCTGTGGCTTAGTTCAACCACATGGGTTAGAACCCAAAAGTCTATTGCAGGATGTCCTTGCAGAAGCATAGACAAAACAAAACAGTTAAAGGATTATCATTCTGTTATTTGATATATTGGTTCCTCCTGACATCTATCCTATCCTGACGTCAGCATATTTGTTGTTCCCAATGAGAGCTCACTTGAGAACCACTGTGTTAGATCATTATCATAGACTGTGTGTCGCTAAATGGAAATACAATAGCGGCAATTTAGCATCTATGCAAATGCGCAGGTATGCAATTTCTTTAGAGTAGAATTTTTGCATTACATTTGCATTTACATTTGACTGTCTCATTACTGATAATGAGAAGGTTATTATTGCAGCAACGAAGGAGTGAGAGAGATGGAACACGATAAAATAATTTTGTGTTGTATTTCTTTATTTCTTTAAAGGATCTACACCATGATTTTTTTTTTTAACATCTAATATCATAGTGTTCATGTCCCTCAAACGTTTTTCAAAAGGTTTGAGCCTAAATCAAGCCTCAGATATACTCATTCCAACTAACTTCTCTCTGGCTTATAAAGCACTTTCACCTGCAATACCACATTGTCCTGATTTGGCACGTGGTGCTATTGAGCCAGTTTGTATGCATGTTATCTCCTGGTTATGTGTGGAAGAAGTAATTTTTATGTTGGAACTGAAACACGGGAGGGATTGTACCGCTAGTGATGTCACTTTTGGGGGCAAATCAGTTTACATAAAAACCCCAGATATGCTGTGAAAGCCTGAGTGCTCAAACTGGGGTATTTTTGGGGGATAGAAGAGAGGTAGGGGAGACCAAAAACACACAAAAAAGAAGAAAAAGTTAAAGGAGACACACCATGAATTAAAAAAAAAATATTTGATATTTAATATCATATGGTGTATGTCCCTCAAACCATTTTCAAAAGGTTTGAGCCTAAATCAAGCCTCAGATATACTCATCCCAAGTCAATTCTCTCAGGCTTATAAAGCACTTTCAGCTGCAATACCAAAACGTCCTGTTGGGCAGAGGGGTGCTACTGAGCAATTCTGTCTGTCAAAATACATGGGCAGAAAGTTTCGTGATGTAAGCAAACATTGCCATTTCTGAGATGGCCTGTTCAGACACGCCCATTCTGAAAATCTCTGAAATAAGAATGAATGACTGAATGTTACAAAAAAATATTTTTTGGGGTACAAGAGACACTGGGGAGCCAAAATAATACCAAAAAAATAAAAATAAAGTGAAATTCATGGTGTGTCTCCTTTAAAATTCATGGTGTAGTCCCTTTAAGTTTATGCACCGTGAGGCCTCCTGTCTAGATAACTGAGACGATTTGGTCTTTTGGTTCTAATTTGATAAATGGCACATCCTTGGCATGTTCTTTGGCTTCACTCGGCTCTGGTATTAAACTTTGATAAATGTTACTTCTCTGAGATTGTCCCCGGTCAAAGGCCTCCTTTAAAGGCCATGTTTGTCATAATCAGTTCTTTTGCTGCTGAATGTACTGAACCATGCTTACAGGGGAAGACAAAAGCTTAAATGTCAGCCCGTAGACTGGGGTTAACCCATTAAGACCGGGAACGCATCTGTGTCACTTTTTGATTTGAGCTAAAAAAAAGCATTATTTTACACTTTGGCTATTCAAAAATAGCAGATATACAAGCTCGTAGCGCGGCACCGAGTGCCGCGCTACGAGCTTGCAGATCTGCTATTTTTGAAAAACCGTGAAAATGTGTGCAAATCTTTGAATATGTATTGTTTAAAGCTTAAAACATTTTTAACTCTATTCTTTGCTTCTGGGGGTCCCTGGAACATATATTTTGAGATGGGGGTCCGCGGCCAAATACATGTCATTTTGGGGGTCCTTGACATGGGAAAAAAAGAACCACCGATTTTATGGCGACATAAGTTTAAAAAAAAAAAGTTGAATCCCCCAGAAGCAAAGATTTGAGTTACAAATGTTCGCTTTAAAAAAAAGAAAATCACGATTTTTCTAATTATCTTTTTTTGGAACACAGATGCGTTCCAGGTCTTAATGCGTTAAAGAATCCTCCCGAGTTCTGCAAGGACATCTCTTGCATGCTGTGGCAGTGCGGTGACAGCCAGCAATGGCGGCGGCGCGGCGCTCTCTTTTTACACCAAGCCAAAGCTAGGAGTATGGGAGTAATTGCTTTTTAGCGTCACCCGGGTTTGAAGCCGGAGCGAATGTAAATACAATCAAATGAGATTCAGATGGTGGTCTGAGAGAGGCGCGGCGGCGTGGAGAGGGAGGGGATGGGTTGGTTGAGGAGAAGGACGGGGGCTGAAAAGTAATAAGAAGAAATGATATCACGGGGGAGAACAAAGTGCAGTGATTACATTTATTTCCACTGCCCTATTACTGGAGCACTGGGGGAAAACGAGCGAGCCGCTGAGCTTTCTGTTTCTGCAGCCAGGCCATAGGGTTTGGTATAACCCATTAAAGACGGGGGGGAACGCATCTGTGTGTCGTTTTTTTAAGATTTCTTTGGGCTATTCAAAAATAGCAGATCTACAAGCTCATAGCGCGGCACCGAGTGCCGCGCTATGAGCTTGTAGCTCTGCTATTTTTTGAAAAATCGTGAAAATTCGTAGCAAAATCTTGGATTATATATATTATATTTTTTAAAGCGAACATTTGTAAAATGTTTAGTTCCAGGAACCCCCAGAAGCAAAGATTTGAGTTACAAATGTCCGTAAAAACAAACAAATATTTGCACAACTTTTCATGATTTTTCAAAAATAGCAGATCTACACGCTCATAGTGCGGCACTCGGTGCCGCGCTATGAGCTTGTATATCTGCTATTTTTTAATAGCCAAAGAAATCAAAAAATGACACACAGATGCGTTCCCGGTCTTAAAGAGATAAAGTCGACAGGCCCCCATTTTCCTTTTTTTTCTCTCTTTTCGTTTTTGATTCACTGCATGTCCAAAAAAACAGCTATCCTTTGCCCAATGTCCTTCGAGACTTTTTTTTTTTTGGGATGATTTGAGCTGAATTCATTTGCAAGGAAGGGGGGGAAATGAAGGCCTTTTTTTTATGCTTATAAATTTCAATTCTAACCCAAAATGGCTAACCGTCGTGGGCCTGTGGAGGATAGACATTTAAAGTATTATAGAAAATTACCGTAGCCATTTTCTCTCTCCCCGGTGGGTGAGTGTGCCAGTGGGATGGCTACTTGTCAGCTTTTAGCACTTGCTATTCACTCCCTGTAATAGTCTCCCTGTTCAGGATGGATGTGCATGTATTTAACCCTTTAAGACCGGGAAACGCATCTGTGTTGTCATTTTTAGATTTCTTTGGGCTGTTCAAAAATAGCAGATATACAAGCTCATAGCGCGGCACCGAGTGCCGCGCTATGAGCTTGTAGATCTGCTATTTTTTGAAAAATCATGAAAAGTTGTGCACATATTTGAATATATATTGTTTAAAGCTTTAAACATTTTTAACTCTATTCTTTGCTTCTGGGGGTCCCTGGAACATATATTTTGAGATGGGGGTCCGCGGCCAAATACATGTCATTTTGGGGGGTCCTTGACATGGAAAAAAGAACCACCGATTTTATGGCGACATACGTTTTTTCAAAAAACTGTTGAATCCCCCAGAAGCAAAGATTTGAGTTACAAATGTTTGCTTTAAAAATGTATATATTTTTTGGTGGACATTTGTAACTCAAATCTTTGCTTCTGGTGGTTCCTGGAACTAACTATTTTACAAATGTTCGCTTTAAAAAATACATAATCCAAGATTTTGCCACGAATTTTCAATATTTTTCAAAAAATAGCAGATCTACAAGCTCGTAGCGCGGCACTCGGTGCCGCGCTATGAGCTTGTAGATCTGCTATTTTTTGAATAGCCTAAAAGAAATCTAAAAATGACATCACACAGATGCGTTCCCGGTCTTTAATGGGTTAAACTCACCTCTGGGGTTTGCTGTATAGTAGGAACTGTGATAGTCACTGGTTTCTGTGGTCTCCACACAGCATACCGTATAGCCTAACCAATGTATGGCACCTTGTTTAAGAATCCAGCAGCATGTTACAGTACTGTATGTGCATTGGTGGAAAAAGTACTCACATGTTTTACTTAAGTAAAAGTATCAATACTGCAATGTACAGTAGAAGTACTCTGTTACAAGTAAAAAGTCTGGAATTCAAAATTGACTTGAGTAAAAGTACACAAGTATTGGTATCAAAATGTACTTAAAGTAACATAAGTAAAAGTACTCAAATGTTTGGAAATAGCCGATCTACAAGCTCACAACGCGTCTGCTATTTTCAAATAGCCTAGGTATAAAATAGGGCTAAAGTGGTTAAGGTATATTTTATAATGTAATAATTGATATCTGCAAAGTAACTAGAAACTAAAGCTTTCTAAAAAATGTAGTGGAGTAAAAGTACAACATTTGCCTCTGACATGTAGTGGAGTAGAAGTAAAAGTATTGACAATTGGAAATACTCCAGTAAAGTAAAAGTACCTCAAAATTGTACTTAAAGTACAGTACTTGAGTAAATGTACTTAAGTTACTTTACACCACTGGTTACGTGGGCACAACCTTCTATTTCTTTATATAAAATATTACAATGGCTGTGTACTAGTCTATTCATCTGTGTTGTATTGACTTGATTCTCAACAGTATAAAGTGTACAAAGCAATTGTTTTGGCTGTATTCTGTGTTACACAAGTGTATTGTATAGTGAGACGAATCACTTGAACACTATATTATTGTCTACATCTAGTTCTATAGATTTTCATGAGATAACGCACAAGTTAACGTAAACAAGGCCATTGTAAAGTTACCATTCAACACTGTAGCCTAAAGCAACGTCACTCAGCTGTTATCAATGTTGTTAAAGAGGTTAATTGGTTTTGATTCCCTTCATGATCTCCATTAAAACTAAATGGAAACAAGTCTCCAATCTTATAGCTAAAGTTTAGCGACCAACAAGAAGCAAAGTTGGGGCCGCTCTGTGATTTATTATCATGCTGTTCGCTATACGCGTTTCACACAGTCTTCCTTTATTAAGCCTTTAAGACCGGGAACGCATCTGTGTCACTTTTAGATTTCGTTGGGCTATTCAAAAATAGCAGATCTACAAGCTCATAGCGCGGCACCGAGTGCCGCGCTACGAGCTTGTAGATCTGCTATTTTTGTAAAATCATATAAAGTTGTGCAAATATTTGATTTTTTCCCTTTTTTTTTGGCGGACATTTGTAACTCAAATCTTTGCTTCTGGGGGTTCCTGGAACTAAATATTTGACAAACGTTCGCTTTAAAAAAATATATAATCCGAGATTTTGCCACAAATTTTCACGATTTTTCAAAAAATAGCATCAGATCTACAAGCTATTTATCTGCTATTTTTTGAATAGCCAAAGAAATCAAAAGAATGACACACAGCAGATGCGTTCCCGGTCTTAAAGGGTTAAGCCACTGGTACTCTCTCTGTGTTCATCATCCCAGTGGGCTGCTGGCGTTTGGGTGGCGATGGAGAATCATCGTCGTGAATGGCAGACATGATGGATACCCCTCCATTATCAGGGTGTGCTCCCCCCCCCCCCCCCCCCCACACACACACACACACACACGCACACACACACACACACACACACACACACACACACACACACACACACACACACACACACACGTGCACGGATACACTATCCTGAGGGACCCAGCTGCTATGACACTTATTAACCCATTAATACCTGGAACGCATCTGTGTCACTTTAGATTTCTTTGGCTATTCAAAAATAGCAGATCTACAAGCTCATAGCGGGCACCGAGTGCCGCACTATGAGCTTGTAGATCTGCTATTTTTGAAAAATTGTGAAAAAATATTTTTAATATTTTTTTCAAAAAACTGTTAGGATTTAGATTTTTTTAAAGAATCGCCTCAGGTCTTAATGGGTTAATGGACTGCAGATAATTCCTAATATAACGGCAGAAGTGCCAAGGCTGCACCGCTGAGATCTCCGGCGTGGCACAACCACGTCGCGTAAAAGACAATGATGCATTATGGTGCCACGGTGCTTCTCCTTCCTTCCTGACCAGAAACCTCACATTAACAGTAAAAAAGGAAGACTGCTAGCCTGGTGGTTTCATCACTGAACTTTGCACATCTCAGCTGGAGGAGAGCAGAGCTTTGCGTTGTACATCACAGTGTGACACGACAGTGTCTTCTTCATACATAGTCAGCTGATACTAGCTTTGTTCTGTATGTTCCTTATCAACGGGGAAGAAGTGGGACTGGTTCAGAGTACTTGTGTATTTTCACCAGCAAATGCAACTTTCACACTTTTTTTTTTACTTAACCACTTTCAACCTGGCTATTTTGAGCGTGTCTCTGTAGGTGGAAATTGTCTAAAATGGTTGAAGAAAAGCAAAAAATAGCAGAGCTTGTAGTCGTAGATCGGTTTGTACTGTTGTTCGGCTATTTTTGTTGTGTCACACACCATCGCATAATGAAGTATAAAATAGGGCTTAAGTGGTTTAATTAGCTTAGCATTAGTTAGCTTAATTAGCTTAGCATTTTAACCACGCTATTTTTTACTTAGAAATGCTTTCGCCCGTTCTTGCACCTGGCATACTGTGTAGTGTGAATGCCATTCCCCTTTCAAGCTTGCGGAAGGAAGCCTGGAAACACCACATTAGGCAAAGCTGCTGAGTCAGCGTTGGCTCAGTGGTTCCTGTTTGGGCTCCTGTCACTGTTACCTTCCAGGCAAGCCCCCCGCCCCACCACCCCCACCCCCTACCCCCACCCCTCTCTCTCCTCCCATCACCCTCAAAGTCATGTCTCTCACATCTGCCCAGGCCCATGCTTGCCCAAGCCCATCTTCCTTAACCCTTTAAGACCGGCGGGAACGCATCTGTGTGTCATTTTTTTTTATTTCTTTGGGCTATTTAAAAATAGCAGATATACAAGCTCATAGCGTGGCACCGAGTGCCGCACTACGAGCTTGGAACATTATATTTTGCGATGGGTTCCAAATACATTTTAGGGTCCTTGACATGAAAAAAGTTTGAAAACCACTGATATATATATATATATACATAGCAACATATGGATGTTAGGATTTAGAAGACATTTGTAGAATCCCCCAGAAGCAAAGATTTGAGTTAACAAATGTTCGCTTTAAAAATGTGTATATTCAAAGATTTGCACACATTTTTCACGTTTTTTTCCAAAAATAGCAGATCCACAAGCTCATAGCGCGGCACTCGGTGCCGCGCTATGAGCTTGTAGATCTGCTATTTTTGAATAGCCCAAAGAAATCTTAAAAATGACACAGATGCGTTCCCGGTCTTAAAGGGTTAATGTCCACGTCAAAGCAAAACAAAAAACAAGAATGCCAAGGTGCTGCCAGTAGTGGCTCAAGCCTTCACTCCTCCTGTCAAATATACGCAGTATTACATTGCACCATTCCGTAAAATGAGCCACTTATGACAGAAAGCAGTTCCGTATAAACACGGAGCAATATCGTGCCTTGTGCTTCTTTTTTTTTTGCAAATAAATAAATAAATAAATAAATAAATAAAAAGTGATATTTGAGTCATCAGCATTGGCGGTTGCCTTTTTTTTCCTCTCCTTTCCTTCTCCCTGAGAGCTAGATAGCGTGAAACACAATCACAGGGGGCTGCTTTATTGTTTTGCCAGCCGAGTTCCATTTCACAGCTTCCATGCTGTGAGGGGGTAGAGAGAGGCACACAGCACGCGCAGCGCGGTACACAAGATGGGCCAGCAGCCAAGCTAGGAAAGGGCTTTTCATTAGTCTAATATTCCTCTTGTGCATTGAACACTTTATTACATGCCCATTCACCCAAGCAGAGAGTCCGCAGAGGACAGGAGAGTGTTAGTGGTGGATTGATGGTGGCACGAGGCAGTAGTAGTAGAAAGACCCTCTTGACCTTTTTTTCTTTTCAGGGGTCCAAAAGGTGCTGAAAACATATTGTTTTTGGAATGAGTACTACTAGGATGGGTCCTAGCAGCCAAGCTGCTGGAACCCTATTGTATCTGGTATCTGTTTATTGTCCTTGAGGGAGTTCCAGGGGGTCCGCAGCTAAATGAGATAGACAGTGAAGCAAATGGACCCATACGGGTCTGTAACTCTTAGAGTGTACAAATGGAACATTTGTACACTTTCAGAGTTAAATTAACATTGATTTTACAATATTAATTGGGGTCCCAGAGATAGAAATACCATTAAATGGGGGTCCGTAAGCCTAATGCATGTCAAACTGGGGGGTCCTTCAAATTAAAATGGTTGAGAATCACTGCTAGAGCTGTAAAAATCTTCTCTTATGGCGGTCCCTGGCATATCTTTTCAAATGGGGGTCCGCGGGCTAATAAGGGTCAATTTGGGGGTCCTTGACATGAAAAAGTTTGAGAACCACTGTGTTATGATACTACTTCTTCTTTCTTTCTTCTGCCCTGAAAGTAGGCCTGTCTAAGAAACCATTACAGCTACAGTTCCCACATTTGGCAGGCAATCGTACGCATGAATCAGGCAAAGGAAATGCTCAGTGTTTGATCAAACACCATAAAAATATTTGACAATACACATAAAACCAGCAGTTTTCTTCTTCTTTTTACCAGCTCACAATTTTTTTAACCTATTTTCACCTAGTTTGCCTGTTGGGAAATGCCCACAATAGGGACGCTATTAATGTTCAAGTGGTTAGATCATTTTCTCACCTACTGTTCATTTTGACTGTTGAAAGCATTTTAAATTAAAACAGACCATGCCTGATGAAGGTCAGAGCGACCGAAATGTTTCTCTATTAATACATTTTTTGTAAGTGAAGACAGTGTGCGTGCGGGACCCCCCCTCTTTTGCTCTTCAAGTTAAAACAGACAAAAATATTCCCATCTGGCACATGGGATGTCATTGCCTTTAGTAAGAAGTCATGTTTTATCACAATGTCATTTGCAATATTTACTGTTTTTACTTTTTTCCCCCCAATGGCTTGAGGCTGTCTTATAGAATGTTCTCTTTGTTCAAAAAGTCTTTGTGCTTCACTGCTAAAACACTATATTTATAATTATGTAATCAATATATTTATATTTAATCATCCTTGATAACATGTAGCTCGTTCCAGATGGATAGCTAAGTGCATTATACATTATGTATTAACCTTAATAAGGCTTGTTCCCACTTTAGACCAGGTAGATGCAAAAGGCAAAGTTAAAGGACGACTTCACCCATTTTCAGTAACATAAGAATGGTCATATAATTGGTCCTCATCAGGCGGCAAGAATCCGTTTTTTAAAAATGAGGCTGTTTCCCCTGCAATTCTCATCAATGGCCCAGCAGATGTCGCTATTTCACCTCCTGCTGGCTGCAGAAAAACTAACACTCCATTCAAGTGAATGAGATTTTGGCCGGACTTTACATTTTATTACCTTAATAAACATTTTCATAAATACTGTATGCTTTCAATCGCTAGTTTAAAGGCAATTACCATGATATGCGTTTAATAAATTATGGTCCCATTAATTTAACAAATGTTTTAGCACCTGCCAAAGTCTTTCTGCTGTTTATTAATGAATGATAAAGTAGGGTATGCTTATAGGGCTTCTACATGCTGTTATAAGGCAAGGGGCGGTCTCGGTTGGATTGTTTATTCTCTGGGCCGACGCACACTGATACGTTTGTGTTTACAAACGGTCGGACGAGTGATCATAATGGATATAGACATTTTCTGTGACCAGTTGAAAAGGTAAAAAAAAACTCACGGATTTTAATCATGTTCTTAACCCATTAAGACCTGAGGCGATTCTTTAAAAAAAAATCTCTCCAACAGTTTTTGGAGAGAAAATCTAAAACTTTTTTTTTCAAGATTTTTCAAAAATAGCAGATCTACAAGCTCATAGCGCGGCACTCGGTGCCGCGCTATGAGCTTGTAGATCTGCTATTTTTGAATAGCCAAAGAAATCTAAAGTGACACAGATGCGTTCCAGGTTCTGCAGTCTCTTAACACTCTTAACAGGTGTCTTATATGTAAATATGAATATCTAACAATAAACATGTTTGCAATGCTATTATTAACACTAACGCTGAATTCCTCAGCAATACAAGAATTGTTGAATTTATTTAAGTTAACAAAATAACAAAAGTCATACTCATAGGGAGGATATCACATCGCTAGATTGGCCACATTAGATCGTCGTGGTTACTCAAGACGTTAGGAACTCCGTATTTGGGCATAACGATCAACCCAGGATTCCATATTTGGACATGGTTGGCCTATTGTGACCTCATCATGATGTCAGAAGAAGCAACTCAGTGAGACAATATTAAGGCAAGTGCAGTTCAGTCTCAGATCATATCGACTTCCACCCGAGACCTCTGGGCTCGAGGTTACCCAACAGTTCCACTGGACTGATTTGGAATGAACATAGTTGCTCAGGACCGTATATGGTCCTGAAGGTTGCCAGATCTGCTTATTATAATTTCCCCGCAATATTTTATTTGAAAATAGACGATCTACAAGCTCACAACGCGTCGCATCGCGACGCGTTGTGAGCTTGTAGATCTGCTATTTTCAAATAGCTGATGTATATGTTAAAGTGCTCATGTGACCCAAAGTCACTTCTTTTGGGCTGGTTTTCCTAGACCTGGTTGCTTGTTTCTCTCACAGAATCTGGCAACACTGGTCATGGACCGACTCATTCAAGACTGGCGTCATGAATGGACTCCGATAGGTCGTAGATGTTGTGGATCTCCATGTAGGCATATGATTATAAGATTCTAAAGTTCTATAAGAACACTACAAGCGGATCTTGCGTAGTGCAGAGCCAGGAGTGTCGAGCTTGGGGCTCGAGGCTATTTTTCAGGCTTCTTCTGGCATTGTTTGGAAATGTCCGTTAACAAGACACTTAAATGCTCTGGTATCTTGCATTCAAACTTTACCCTATATCAAACTAGATTGGCATTACGGTATAGCTACAGCGTTGTACTAAGGCCATTGAAAGCCTGAAAGATGTTGTTTATCTATGCCAGTATTTGTTCTTTGTCCTTTTAATTTATTATCAAATTATATTCTTGGACATTAAGACGACCAAAGAGCTTCCAAACCATCAATTCATTAAATATATATCTTTTTTTATAAATGCAACAGCAGTTACAGTATACTCCCTTAGGGGTTGTGAGTTCAAATCTAACTGTGAACAACCAAATAATATATATATATATAATGTTATATCATCTTTATCTTCATCATCATCATCTTATAATCATCTTATAATCATCTTGGACCCTGTTAATTGCTGCTTGAGGCTAAATCTTTTTTTAAATTCTCTTGAAGTCGTGACATGAGGAGTCGCAAGTATTTGTCAGATGTTCTCTGTATAAATCTGGCATCTGTTGTCCAAAAAGGAGCATGCGGGTGACTTGATTAAACGCATGCGTTTTTTAGGCTTAGCACATCTATTTCAGAAGTTGTGCCTAACCCTCTCCCAGCTTAATTTAAGTACCGTTGTAATGTGATTTGTCGAAGATCAAGGAAGTGACGCGGTTGCCGGGCAAGTGGACTGTAATCCCCTTGGTGTTGGCGCCGCTACTCAATTAAACAGCAGGCACAGCTCTGTTAGGAACGGCCATCATCACTACACGCCATGTGGTGGGCTCTAAATAATGAGAGAGCCATGTTTTTGTAATGGTATTTGTGGCGTGTGTGTGTGTGTGTGTGTGTGTGTGTTTGTATTTTATGTTTGTGTGTGTTTAAGTAGGCTATGTTTACATACATCTCCCCAATGTACTTCGCCAGGGCCGTTCTCTGACAGTCGAGAAAAATGAGGCTGCGATATATCCACACAGCGCAAAATTAGATGCCAATTATCATCCGTACCTCCTCACTGTGGTGCTATACGGCTCTCTGGCAGATAAAATGCTGTGTGTGTACAAAAGTTTGAGCCGTGCACCTCCAACGTATGTGGCATGAGTTGAAATAATTGTGACAAATATGAGTTCTGTCTCCTCAGACAGAGTGTACAGTAATGCTATTTTTTTTCCTCCTACTCCTCCGCTCTCTGTGGTAAATTGCCAGTCATCGTGTCAAGTCATAAATTGAAGATGTGCATTGAAAAGACAACTACTGATCATACGTCTTCCCAGGGATTATCCAATTTAACCCGTTTAGACCGGGACCGCATCTGTGTCATTTTAAGATTTATTTGGCCGTTCAAAAATAGCAGATTTACAAGCTCATAGCGCGGCACCGAGTGCCGCGCTATGAGCTTGTAGATCTGCTATTTTTGAAAAATCGTGAAAATGTGTTCTAATCTATATATATATTTTTAAAGCGAACATTTGTAACTCAAATCTTTGCTTCTGGGGGGTCCCTGGAACAAGGTATTTTGAGATGGGGGTCTGTGGCTAAATACATATAATTTTAGGGTTCCTTGACATGAAAAAGTTTGAGAACCACTGATATTATAGCAACATGGTTTTTCAAAAAACAAAGACATTTGTAGAATTCCCCAGAGGCAAAGATTTGAGTAAAACATGATCACTTTAAAAAATATATATTCAAAGATTTGCACAAATGTTCAGCTAAAGAAGCCAAAGAAATCTAAAAATGACACACAGATGCGTTCCCGGTCTTAATGGGTTAAAAGTCAATGACAGGAGTTTAATTGTCTAGATAACAGAGAGAGGGAGACGGAGAGAGAGAGAGAGAGGAGAGAGAAAGTTATCGGAGTTGTGTTAATGGATTGTGTGCTCTGTATATTGGCTTAATGTGTTTTGCCTAAATGGTTTTATCACTAATCCACCACCAGTTACTTGTAATTAACTCTATCAGATGTGTGGGTACACATTGAAAGAAGCTTGAAAATACTAGTTTTAAGGAAAATTTGTTCAAGACAAACACCCTTTTTTAAATTTACCTAAAATATAATGTTGATCCTTGCGTTTGGCAATTATTTTTCAATGTTTGTTTTTTTGTGAATAATCGTTGCATTGCCCAGTCTTGTTGGAGTTCTGAAGGATGCATGCCTGTTCATAGCAGAATTAGGCCACATATTTTGCAGACAAAGTGGTACTGTAAAGTGTCTTTAGGGAGGTATTTTGTGGTAGAAAAATACTTGTACATTTACTGAACAGGGATTATTTTTCAGAGGATTTAAACCACACCGGGGGGACATGTGAACGGGGACACAATAACGCCATCAATAAAGTCTTCCAGACTCCCCTTTGACTCTTTCATTGTATACAGCTGAGCACCGTGAGGTGTGGATATAAGTTATTATAACGTCTACCAGCACACTCTGTGAGAGAAACAAGCAACCGGGTCTAGGAAAACCAGCCCAAAAAAAGCGACTATGGGGCCACACGAGCGCTTTAACATATGCGTCAGCTATTTGAAAATAGCAGATCTACAAGCTCACAACGCGTCGCATCGCGACGCGTTGTGAGCTTGTAGATCTGCTATTTTCAAATAAAATCTTGCGGGGGAAATTATAATAAGCAGATCTGGCAACCTTAGACACTACCTGCTGTTTGCTGCTTGTGATGGGGTCCCCGTAAAACATTGACAGGAGGAGACAGGAGTGAATTATGTCCACTTTACCATATTATAGTGCTACTATACCTGGGCAGGGGGTGGCAAAGAGAAAAAAGATGGGTGTACTGTTCAGCACTCTCACTCATCATTGCTAATGGATGAAAGCTTGCGAGCTCCGTCTCCACATTTAGACATATGGAAAAGGTGTGTTTGGTTGGGCTGTGGGTTTGCTCTGATGATTGCCTTGGCAGACTTGTGCGGTTTCAATCGTCCCACTCTCTATATATACGGTCTGTTTTAGCACCTGCTGCCAAAGTCTCGATGCTGTTTTTTTTTATTATCTTTTATTTATTTTATTTTTTCGGCTGCTTGAAATAGATATTAATGCACTGTATAGCCATTATTGCAGAGTGAAAGTAGACGTGTCTCTTCACTCTCTTTGTTTTTGTGTCTGTGAGAAACATTTTTTTTGAGTGAAAAGAGGAACTTTTGGTTGAACACGGGAACGCCTCTGTGTAATTTTTTATATTTCTTTGGGCTATTCAAAAATAGCAGATGTACAAGCTCGTAGCGCGGCACCGAGTGCCGCGCTACGAGCTTGTAGATCTGCTATTTTTGAAAAAGGCGTTCCCGTGTGTTTGGTTGGCTGTGGGTTTGCTCTGATGATTAGGGTCCTTCTGGTCGATCGACACGGTCACGACTTTTTTCTGTTCTGGCCCCACAGTGGTGGAATGAACTTCCCACTGATGTCAGGACAGCAGAGTCACTGCCCATCTTTCGCCGCAGGCTGAAAACCCACCTCTTCAAGAAACACTACCCTTCCTCTTTGTCTGGCTTACTTATTGTTAACTAGTTGTACGAACTCTTGTTTTATTGTTGTACTGTTTTATTGGATCTTGTTTAGTCGATACACTTTTTGTATTAGCTCGTGCTCATTTGATTTTGCTATCTTGTCTCATCTGTTTAAGAAAGTAGGTAGCTGATATATTGCACTTTTACCTTAGCGCTAGGTATACTCTTGGTTGCTTGTTTTTGCAGGAAATGCACTTAAGACTTCTGGTGATTAGTAGTTTTCGTTCCCTACCTATGTTGAATGCACTTATTGTAAGTCGCTTTGGATAAAAGCGTCTGCTAAATGACTGTAATGTAATGTAATGTAATGATTGCCTTGGCAGACTTGCGGTTCAATCGTCCCACTCTCTATATATGGTCTGTTTAAGTATCTGTTTGTGTATAAAGTAGATGTATCTCTGCACTCTCTTTATTCTTGTGTCTGTGCGAAACCTTTTTGAGTGAAAAGAAGAACTTTTGGTTGAAATAGACCCTCATATAGTCAATATTCTGTGCATGGAAACAACAGTCTGCCTCCCTTGTCGTCCCTTATCTGTCTCCCCGTTTCTGCATGCTGTGGAATGTCCGTTGGAATGATTTGGAGTTAAATGTGGAATTTTGTCTCCATCGGTCCAGTGAAATGATTTGGCACTATAATGTTGTTGACCTTCTCTTTTATTGCTGCACAAATGTGTCCATTGAATCCCCCGGTTATTCCTTATAAGCCTCTGTGTACAGTATGAACAGATATGGGAAAAATCAATGTTATTGGCTGTGTGTGCGTGTGCGCATGCACGCGTGCGGCTGGCTGTGTACGCATTTGTGTGTATGCATAGTGCATACTGCTTGTGCACATTTGTGTGTGTGTGCATGCGTGTGTGTGCATGTGTCAGTGTGTAGTACAATGGAAATTGACCGTACATTTATCTATGACCCTCGATAGTGTTGAGTTCAAGGCAGTGGTATCCAATGTCCTAACAATGACAGTATATGGAACTTTTAGACTCTTAATATTTGGCACAATAGATAACACTGTGCGGTTACACAAACATTTTGAATTCAAATAATCAAACTTTTCAGATACTGTGTATAATTGTCCTACCTGTTGATTCTTCCTTTGTAGGTCCGCTGGTCATCAAATTATTGGCTTAGGAATGCGACAAAAACTAATAAATATCCATGAATTCAAGTCTCCATGGGGTGACCAGCGTTGCCAGATTCTGTGAGAGAAACAAGCAACCAGGTCTAGGACAACCAGCCCAAAAGGAAGCAACTATGGGCCACATGAGCAATTCAACATAATACATCAGCTATACGAAAATAGCAGATCTACAAGCTCACAACGCGTCGCATAGCTATGAGCTTGTAGATCTGCTATTTTTTGGCCAAATAAATCTTAAAATGTCACAGATGCGGTCCCGGTCTAAATGGGTTAAATTGGATAATCCCTGGGAAGACGTATGATCAGTAGTTGTCTTTTCAATGCACATCTTCAATTTATGACTTGACACGATGACTGGCAAATAAAATCTTGCGGGGGAAATTATAATAAGCAGATCTGGCAACCCTGGGGGGTGACTAATCGATAGAAAAAAGTACTTTTTTTTGGGTGAACTATCCCTTTAAAAGCCACAAGATCACACAACCTTGAGACAGTCAAAAAAAAACTTCTCTGTCCAATCCCCTCCCCTCCTCCCCTCACCCTTCTTACACGACAAAACCCTCCTTTTAGTTTTTTTACCTTTACACCAACCTTGAGATGAATCTCCCCTCCTTCCTTCCCTTCCTTCCTTCCTCGCTACATTTCAGCCACCGTGCTGCAATGCTGCGCCATAAGCCAGTATGCTGCTGCACTGCAGAATCCATCAGTCCTCCTGACCGTGACGGCCATCATTTCAATGTGTCACATATAGGGGGAGAGACGATACATAACTGTTACCTGCCATGTCAGGACACAGTCCATCACTCAGCGTGAGTGTTCATTCTTTCATCATTTCAAAAAGCAGAGCCCGGCGCCCGGGCTCTGTGACATCCCCCCCACCCTACCCCACTACCCCACCCCGCCCCATCCCCTAGGCAGGTGAATTAACACTAATGAAAGCGTAGTAAGTGAAGCAGAGATTCTGTGGTGAAGAAGAAGAAGAGGCAAAGCCTGCAGGCAGCATTGTTCTCTCAAAGAGCACACCGGTTGGCTATCTTCAAATGAGCTCTTTAGGCTACGTGTGGCACTGGAGTGTACAGTACACACCCTAAAGTCTGTCAGTGTTCATTTACCTCTGAGAGGATATGGATTTAACCAATGGACTCTTACAGGTCCACATGGTCACATTCGTACACTCTGTGTTAACCACTTAAGCCTGATTTATACTTTGTCACACGACGGTGTCGCGTGTCAAAAATAGCCTATATATAGCTTATACACATCAGGGGGAGTAGCCACGGGTGGGCATAGGTAGGCCTGGGCCCACCCATTTGTTTTTTCTGCCCACCCACCCCCCCAAAAAAAAATACAAATAACCGTGTATATATCTACATTTTTATCCCACGATTTTCTAACCCCATTTTTCCACCCAGTGCCAATTGTCTATGTAATCCTGGGCACTACCTTCCCTCTGCCAACCCAACAAAAATATAACAGTGTATAATATATAGGTACCCGAAATCCATCACAAACCTGCGAAAAAAGCCATCAGAAACCGCTAATAACCCCAAATCTTCGTGCGCGTGCATACGGTCCGGGCACACATGCACGCGCTGCGAGCGCGTGCATGTGTGCCCACCCTCGACTCCCTAGGCCCAGCCTCGGCTAGCGTTCTGGCTACGCCCCTGATACACTTTGCGATGCGGTGGCTTGTAGATCTGCTATTTCTTTAAAGGGATAGTTCACCCCCAAAATTACTTATTTTCTATCGATTACTCACCCCATGGAGACTTGAATTCATGGATATTTTTTGGGTTATTGTCGCATTCCTAAGCCAATAATATGATGACGAGCAGTGGGTTCCGGTAGGAGACACGAAACGCTTTGTGTGTCCTACCGGAACACACTGAAAATAAGATTTTCTTTAAGATTTTTTAAACATTTCTTTTTACCTTTTTAGCCTATGATGACATGCCCAAAACGGGGACGGCAGGCTTAAAAAGTGGTTAAATGAACACTCAGGATGGTACGGTGTTCTGTACTTCACATTGACTGATTTGGTCACCTGCAGCATTGAACCGTAGTTTTACAAGCACGTTGCTTATTGGCGGTGACCTTGGGTTGAGTTTCTCCAATGAGTTCCGTTTCATTATTTCCTGCCTTTATGAGGAGAGAGAATTTACCAGATAAGAACACACAGTGCTCTAGGCATTAAAGCAATCATTATTTTTTGTACTGTTTTGCCAAATCTCAGTGGAAAATGAAAATAAATACAATTATAATTGGCGATGCTGGAATTTATTTAGTTTCCCCCCCATTATAAACATAAAAAGCTAATAAGAATTTTATTCTTTGTAGAGATAATAGCTTATCCCATGTAATTGTGGCATTATTGTGGGTTCATTTCCGAGATGTAATAATATCTAGGACAGAAATGTAGATCCAACACATTCGCTCCGTTGTCTAATTAACCCATTAAGTTCTGAGGTTCTGATTCTACAAATGTCTTCTAAGCAGTATTTTGAAAAAAGACGTATGTTTCTATATCAGTGGTGCTCAAACTTTTTCATGTCAAGGACCCCCAAAATGATATATATTTGGCCGCGGACCACCATCTCAAAATGTTTTGTTCCAGGGACCCCCAGAAGCAAAGAATAGATTTAAAAATGGTAGCTTTAAACAATATGTATTGAAAGATTTGCACACATTTTCACGATTTTTCAAAAATAGCAGATCTACAAAGTGCCGCGCTACGAGCTTGTAGATCTGCTATTTTTGAATAGCCAAAGTGTAAAATAATGCTTTTTTTTTAGCTCAAATCAAAAAGTGACACAGATGCGTTCCAGGTCTTAATGGATTAATTGCGCCTCCTTCAGCGACAAACACGGAAATGTGTTATTCTGTTATTCCTCGTGTGTACTGACAACTTCTCTCTATAACTTGCTCAGAGATTTTCCTTGGCAGCGGGATTGTAGCAATTACATTTCAAAGTAGAGGGATTAGGGAAACTTTTAGTTAACCCATTGAGGCCTGAGGTTCCGATTCTGCAAAATGTCTTTGTCGCTGCCACTGATATAGAAACCTATGTTTCTATATCAGTGGCTTTTTCATGTCAAGGACCCCCCACAATGATATGTATTTGGCCGCGGACCCCCATTTCAAAATATTTTGTTCCAGGGACCCCCCAGAAGCAAAGATTTGAGTTAATGTTTGCTTTAAAAGAATGTATATATTCAACGATTTGCACACACTCGGTGCCGCGCTATGAGCTTGTAGATCTGCTATTTTTTAATAGCCAAAGTGTAAAATAATGCTTTTTTTTTTTGCTCAAATCAAAAAGTGACACAGATGCGTTCCCTGTCTTAATGGGTTAAAAGCGAGGGAAAGTAGTGTTTCCAAACACACAACACTGATTATTTCTAAGCATTTCTCTAAGTCCCACCATTTTCAAAAACGCGAGACAGATTAAAGCCGCGTGCGTCGATAACGGAGCCGAAATTAACCCTTTGGGCTTAATTAACATTTTCCAGATTAGCATAATTTTCTCCGCTGGGGTGTCACTTCCTCCTTGCCTCCTCTTTTAACCCATTAAGACCTGGAACTGTGTCATTTTTAGATTTGAGCTAAAAAGCATTATTTTACACTTTGGGCTATTCAAAAAATAGCAGATATACAAGCTCATAGCGCGGCACCGAGTGCCGCGCTATGAGCTTGTAGATCTGCTATTTTTGAAAAATCGTGAAAATGTGTGCAAATCTTTGAATATATATATTTTTAAAGCGAACATTTTTAACTCAAATCTTTGCTTCTGGGGGTCCCTGGAGCAAAATATTTTGATGGGGGTCCGCGGCCAAACATATATAATTTTGGGGGTCCTTGACATGAAAAAGATTGAGCACCACTGATATAGAAACATACGTTTTTCAGAAAAGTTGAGATTTAGGAGACATGTAGAATCGGCTTCAGGTCTCAATGGGTTAAATGAAACATCAAAGCTGATTTGGCTCCGAGACATCCCTAGTCTCCCAATTTAGTGAGAAGGATGGTGGACCCCATAGACCACCAGAGAAACTTCAGCGAGAGAGAGAGGGGATAATGAGGGAGAGGGGGTGTCACCACCACCATGCCTTCCAGAAGGTCCTGCGTTCGTTCGTTGTGAGATTATTAGACTAATGGTGCCTTTCTCCACGGCGCGGGCCGGGGCCAATAAAGACACATCCCTCATTCATCTCTTCTAGGACTACAGAGATGGAGGAAAGGGGGAAGACGGAGGAGAGAGAAAGAGAGAGAGTTGAAGAAAAATAGTTGGTCCTTTTTTTAAGGGGAGCTGGCAGTCCACTCCTTCAGGAGGACTATTGAGTTCTAGGTGTACATTGTGAATGAATGGGGTAAACTACCGCACCACTGGACCCTAACAATTCTCCCTCCTTGCTGCCACAGCTAACAGCTGAATTTATATTGACGTTGATTGAATGCGTATCGTCGCTGTCTGGCGGAAACCTTGTATGTCCAAACGGGTTACTTTTCTGGAAAGGAAAGAAAAAAAAAAGAACCTGTGTTCCAATGGATTCAATGTAGTTATTATTTAGTCAAGTAATATTGTATTCATACTTTTTGAATATTTATGGAACCCACAGACAGACTTTAACCACTTTCAACCTGGTGTCCGTATGTTAGGCATGTCATTACAGATGAGTTTTAAAGAATATAGTGGAAATGGCACATACGTAAGCTTGTAGATCGGCTATTTTCACCACTTGTGATATCAAATATATGATATAAAATAGGGTGATATTGTGGATGAAACGGGGCATTCATTTACAAAAAAAACATAAAAAGATGACATTTGGAGATACAATTATTCTGCCCGATAGCAGCAATTTACTGTCTGTATTAACCCATTGATACCTGGAACGCATCTGTGTCACTTTAGATGTCTTTGGCTATTCAAAAATAGCAGATATACAAGCTCATAGCGCGGCACCGAGTGCCGCGCTATGAGCTTGTAGATCTGCTATTTTTGAAAAATCGTGAAAAAATATTTTTTATATTTTTTTCATAAAACTGTTAGGATTTAGATTTTTTTAAAGAATCGCCTCGGGTCTTAATGGGTTAACTGTACTGTACCTCACAGTGCTGTGCTTTGTGTCTCTGTGTTAACTGTACCTCACAGTGCTGTGCTTTGTGTCTCTGTGTTAACTGTACCTCACAGTGCTGTGCTGTGTGTCTCTGTGTTAACTGTACCTCACAGTGCTGTGCTTTGTGTCTCTGTGTTAACTGTACCTCACAGTGCTGTGCTTTGTGTCTCTGTGTTAACTGTACCTCACAGTGCTGTGCTGTGTGTCTCTGTGTTAACTGTACCTCACAGTGCTGTGCTGTGTGTCTCTGTGTTAACTGTACCTCACAGTGCTGTGCTTTGTGTCTCTGTGTTAACTGTACCTCACAGTGCTGTGCTTTGTGTCTCTGTGTTAACTGTACCTCACAGTGCTGTGCTTTGTGTCTCTGTGTTAACTGTACCTCACAGTGCTGTGCTTTGTGTCTCTGTGTTAACTGTACCTCACAGTGCTGTGCTTTGTGTCTCTGTGTTAACTGTACCTCACAGTGCTGTGCTGTGTGTCTCTGTGTTAACTGTACCTCACAGTGCTGTGCTGTGTGTCTCTGTGTTAACTGTACCTCACAGTGCTGTGCTTTGTGTCTCTGTGTTAACTGTACCTCACAGTGCTGTGCTTTGTGTCTCTGTGTTAACTGTACCTCACAGTGCTGTGCTTTGTGTCTCTGTGTTAACTGTACCTCACAGTGCTGTGCTTTGTGTCTCTGTGTTAACTGTACCTCACAGTGCTGTGCTTTGTGTCTCTGTGTTAACTGTACCTCACAGTGCTGTGCTTTGTGTCTCTGTGTTAACTGTACCTCACAGTGCTGTGCTTTGTGTCTCTGTGTTCGCGGTATGCAATACAATATGTGGTTGTTGTGATGTGTCAGCAGCCCCAAACAACCAAATCAAACTCGTCATCAATTCACTGCGCTTGGAAAATAAGATATTGATTTTGAAGCTGGGCAGGTGTAGAGTAGAGTAGACCCACACACATAGCACACATGTGTGAACCCTTTGTGACTCCCTCCTCCTCCTTAGCTGGAAACCAGATCACTTTCTGCTACACACCTACACACCTGCAGTATCCCACTAGCCATTAGACTGTTTCATACAGTGTACTTTGTGTGCAGTAAAAAAGAAACAAACAAAGAAACAAAGAAATAAAAAGAACAGAAATCTCTTTCACATAAAAACATGCAGTAATCCTGGTCTCTATACTGCCTCCCACTGGTCAGCCGGGGCGCCTGATGGAGGGGAAAGGAACTGGTTGGAATAACGTGTTCCTTCCACACGCTACGTCCAACCGGGGAAACTCTCCCCTGTCAGGTGATAAGAAGTGGCTTGCTAGCTCCTCATGCATTGAAGGAGGCATACAGTAAGCTCAGTTATGGGCTCTCCCTAGGCTGGCAGAGGGAGAGGAGTTCCCAGGATTACATAGGGCAATTGGCACCGGGTGAAAAAATGGGTTATAAAAAAAAATTAAGTAAAAAAAAAAAAAAAAATCTCTTTCACTTCTTCGTTGACTTGAATTAACCCATTAAGACCGGGAACGCATCTGTGTATGAGCTTGTAGATCTGCTATTTTTTTTTTATCGTGAAAATGTGTGCAAATCTTTGAATATATATTATTTTAAAGCGAACATTTTGAACTCTATTCTTTGCTTCTGGTGGTCCCTGGAACAAAATATTTTGAGATGGGGCTCAGCGGCCAAATACATATAATTTTGGGGGTCCTTGACATGAAAAAGTTTGAAAACCACTGATATAGAAACTTTTCAGAATACTGTTGGAATTCAGAAGACATTTGTAGAATCGGCTTCTTCTTCTTAATGGGTTAAAAACACTTTACAGATTTCATCTGTCCCGTTAAGCCATCCGTCTGTAGATTGTGTTGACGTGTTATTGATGTGAACTCCTTCACATGGGCTGGTGGAGAACTGCATGTTCTAATTTAGCTCAAAAGCCCAGATGGTGACACCAGGGCAGTCAGCCAAGGTCTTCATTTCATTTTTTTCATTTTTAAAGAAATGCCTCTTTTACTTCCTTCCCACTGAAAGCCCTGGTATTTGCCCTTTATTCAGGCCTCTGATTAGGCCATTATTTCCGGCATGATTTTTAAAGTGTCAACTGATTTAATACAGTATATATCCAAAGTACCGTAGAAGCAAGCGGGGAGGAATGAGGATTTATTTCATGTCTAAGTTTAACCCTTTAAGACAGGGAACGTATCTGTATTTTTTTTAGATTTCTTTGGCTATTCAAAAATAGCAGATCTACAAGCTCGTAGCGCGCTATGAGCTTGTAGATCTGCTATTTTTTTTTTCAAATCATGAAAATGTGTGCAAATCTTTGAATGTATATATTTTTTAAAGCGAACATTTGTAACCCAAATCTTTGCTTCTGGGGGGTCCCGGGAACTAAATATGTTGAGATGGGAGTCCGCGGCCAAATGCATATAATTTTGGGGGTCCTTGACATGAAAAAGTTTGAGAACCGCTCATCTTATAGCAACATACGTTTAAAAAAAAAAAAAGTTAGGATTTAGAAGACATTTGTACAATCCCCCAGAAGCAAAGATTTGAGTAAAAAAAAATCGCTTTAAAAATCTATATATATATATATATATTCAAAGATGTGCACAAATTTTCAAAATTGTTCAAAAACAGCAGATCTACAAGCTCATAGCGCGGCACTCTGTGCCGCGCTATGAGCTTGTATATCTGCTGTTTTTGAATAGCCCAAATAAATCCAATAATAATGACACAGATGCGTTCCAGGTCTTAAAGGGTTAAAGGACGACCAAGTGTGTGGATTGCGAGGGAGTAACGCCTGGCGGCAGTGAGCGCGGGCATCTCATAATATTCATGTAACACAACTATGC
Organism: Gymnoscopelus microlampas; assembly: GCF_963454915.1. Classification (NCBI taxonomy): domain Eukaryota; kingdom Metazoa; phylum Chordata; class Actinopteri; order Myctophiformes; family Myctophidae; genus Gymnoscopelus; species Gymnoscopelus microlampas. The sequence goes on from NC_139941.1 coordinate 33,984,756, forward strand.
GCCTCATCCTGCAGCATACATATAGTTGACTTAAGCAGTTTTTGAATAAAGTCTCGGGCATTAATGGAAATGTTGTTATCTGCCCAGATATATGCTCCCAGCAGGTGTTCCCTTCTGCTGTTCGCCCGTATACACAGAACCTGTGCACAGCAGATGAGCGGTTGCATCTAATTGTTGTCCTGTTGTTGTGTTTGCGTGTCACAAAAAGCGTCATCTCCTGTGTTCCCGCAGACATGTTATTTATTTACTTCATCTCCTATGTGTGTTCCTTTTGGACATGTTTTTTTTCTCTTTCTTTCTTTCTTTCTTTCCCCAAAACTTTTCTTAACCCATTAAGACCGGGAACGCATCTCTGTCATTTTAGATTTCTTTAGCTATTCAGTAAAGAAATACAAGTAAAGCTTTAGCTATTCAATAAAGAAATACAAGTAAAGCTTTAGCTATTCAATAAAGAAATACAAGTAAAGCTTTAGCTATTCAATAAAGAAATACAAGTAAAGCTTTAGCTATTCAATAAAGAAATACACGAAATACAATAAAGAAAAACAATAAAAAAAAACAATAAAAATATAGCATATAGATCTCATAACGCGGCACCAAGTGCCGCGTTATGAGATCTATATGCTATATTTTTTTTTAATCATGAAAATGTGTGCAAATATTAGGAAAAAAAACTGCTAAGCGGACATTTGTAACTCAAATCTTTGCTTCTGAGAGTACCTGGAACTAAATATTTGACAAATGTTCACTTATATATATACAAATATATATTCCAAGATTTGCACTAATTTTCACGATTTTTGAAAAATAGCAGATCTACAAGCTCATAGCGCGGCACTCGGTGCCGCGCTATGAGCTTGTAGATCTGCTATTTTTGCCTAAAGCCTAAAGACATCGTAAAATACGCAAACAATGCTTTCCCGGTCTTAAAGGGTTAAGAGATGCGACTTGGTTCAGGTTGGGGCTTTGGTTGTTGTAACAACATGGTGGCCTTGACACTTTGACGGGAGGGCGGTTGATAAGCCCGGGCTTGTCTGTTAGTGCTCGGGACATGGCCGTCTAAAAGATTCCGGGGCCGCCATCCATCTCCAAGGTGAGAGACATGGCAACCCCAACGGCTGCCAGATCAAGGTCAAACCTGATTGGATGATGGAGGAGGATGTTAGCTTGCTGTGGAGCTGATGGTTCTTGGCTCCTTGTGTCTTTCACTGCCAGCTATTAGAGGCTTTGTACTGCAGCACGGCACGAGTATCAGTGGTGTAAAGTAACTAGAAGTACATTTACTCAAGTACTGTACTTAAGTATGAATTTGAAAAATTGAAATTGAAGCTGGATTTCCAATTTTCGATACTTTTACTTCTACTCCACTACATCTCAGAGGCAAATAGTGTACTTTTACTCCACTACAATTATTTGAACATTTTAGTTACTAGTTAAACAAACATTAACCACTTTAGCCCTATTTTATACCTAGGCTATTTGAAAATAGCCGATCTACAAGCGTTGTGAGCTTGTAGATCTGCTATTTTCAAACATTTTAGTACTTATACTTTTGGTACTTTAAGTACATTTTGATACCAATACTTTTGTACTTTTACTCAAGTACATTTTGAATTCCGTAATTTTACTTGTAACAAAGTACTTACAGTACTACATCGCAGTATTGATATTTTTATTTAAGTAAAACATTTAAGTACTTTTTCCACCACTGCTGAGATTGGCTCCTGGATCTTTGTCTATGAATTAGCATTCTTAGAACCCAAGGTTTCGTCCACCTCCAGTTTCATGATTGATGCAATTACATGAATAGAAGAAGTAGTTAAATCACTCCACCTGTCGTATCAACACAGAGATAATTCCTCATGAAGCTTTGATCTGCAGTAGTGCTGCAATTAACTATTATTTGTTCATTCATTTGCCATTTCTCCTCAGATTAATTGGTTATTCAAACAAGGTGATCTTTTTAACCCATTCAATCCAGGAACGCATCTACAAACGTCTTCTAAGTCCTAACAGGTTTCTGAAAAACCTATGTTGCTGTAATATCAGTGGTTCTCAAACTGTTTTCATGTCAAGGACCCTCAAAATGATTTGTATTTAGACGCCGACCCCCATCTCAAAATATTTAGTTCCAAGGACCCCCCCCACAAGCAAAGATTTGAGTTACAAGTGTTCGCTTTAAAATATATATATATTCAAAGATTTGCAAACATTTTCACGATTTAAAAATAAAATAACGGTTTTAGCTAAAAATGTCAAATGACAGATCTGTCGCCGGATGGAATGGATTAACCCATTAAGACCTGAGGCCGATTTAAAAATCTAAAACAGTTTTTTGAAAATAATAAAATATCAAAAATATTTTTGAATAGCCAAAGAAATCTTAAGCGACACAAATGCATTCCAGGTCTTAATGGATTAAACGTGTTTGATAAGAAACAAAGTGTACTGAGGGAACAAACAGTTAGCAGTGTATTAGACAGACAAACAACATCACTACAATGAAGTGAAACTCTGAATAAATGGAATGCAGTAACACACTGGGGATGAATAATGGAGAATAGATATACTGCTCTAAGTTTTTCAGCTTGTAGTAAAGCAGTATAGGCATGATGCATTGGTATAGGGAAAGCTAGCTAACAAAGGTAGTTAGCCATGTGCTTTAGTGTCCGGTTCAATCCCGGGCTCCTCCTGGCATCGTGTTTGAAGTGTCATTGAGCTATAGACACTGAACCCCTAACTGCTCCTGATGAGCGGGTCGGTACTTTGCATGGTTGACTCCACTGTTGGGATGTGAATGAATGAGTGTGTGTTTGGATAAAGGTACTGTATCAATGCAGAAAAATTTATCGAAAATAATCTCTCTTAATCCATTCAATCCGGGGAACGCATCTGTGTCATTTTAGATTTATTTGGCTATTTATTTTTTAAATATGTGTGCAAATCTTTGAATATATATGTTTTTTAAAACATTTTTAAGTCAAATCTTTGCCTCTGGGGATTGTACACATTGTCTTCTAAATCCTAACAGTTTTTTTGTTGTTGCTAAAGGATGTCGCTATAATCAGTGGTTCTCAAACCTTTTCATGTCAAGGGCCCCCAAAATTATATGTATTTGGCCGCGGACCCCCATCTCAAAATATGTTGTTCCAGGGACCCCCCCAGAAGCAAAGATGTGAGTTAAAACATTTCACTTTAAAAGATATGTATATTCAAAGATTTGCTCAAATGTCAGATTTTTCAGAAATGTTGCAAATCTACAAGCAAATGAGTGCCAGCGCTATGAGCTTGTATATCTGCTATTTTTGAACAGCCAAAGTATAAAATAATGGTTAAAGTGGTTACACAAAATGCGCTCCCGGTTTTAACCCATTGATACCTGGAACGTATCTGTGTCACTTTAGATGTCTTTGGCTATTCAAAAATAGCAGATATACAAGCTCATAGCGCGGCACCGAGTGCCGCGCTATGAGCTTGTAGATCTGCTATTTTTGAAAAATCATGAAAAATATTTTTAAATATTTTTTTCCGATTTTCTTTTTAGGATTTTGATTTTTTTTAGATGCTACCTCAGGTCTTAATGGGTTAATGCGTTAAAAAACACAACTCACGACCAAGACGAAACCCAATGGATTTGTCATTGCTGCATAAATGTCGTCAGTATACAGTAGCATCTTTTTTTCCCTCCTCCCCCGTCCTCCTAACTAAAGCAAGTTGTCAAAAAAAGATTCTGGACAGACTCTTAACATTTTGGGCTCCCCTCCCAGATCTGTTGAAACACCTTGGCATCCCGCTCACTTGTCACCCCCCCCCCCCCCCCCCCCCCCCTCCCTAGGCCTGTACCCATGCTTCCCACTAAATGGCAGATATCCAGCCCAACATGAAAGCTAGTAAGCTAAGTTTGTCTCACTTTGGCTTTAAGTCTGTTGTTTTGCATGTGATGAGTAGAGGGGGGGAGAGACTTTGTAGCAATTAACTCTTTAAGACCGGGAACACATCTGTGTGTCAATTTTATATAGCAGATCTACAAGCTCATAGCACGGCACCGAGTGCCGTGCTACGAGCGCTCTGCTATTTTAATAGCTCTGCTATTTTTGAAAAATAGTGAAAAGTTGTCCAAATATTTTAATTTTTTTCTTTTCTTTTGCGGACATTTGTAACTCAAATCTTTGCTTCTGGGGGTTCCTGGAACTAAAATATTTGACAAATGTTCGCTTTAAAAAATATATATTCCAAGATTTTGCCACGTTTTTTTTTAACGATTTTTCAAAAATAGCAGATCTACAAGCTCATAGCGCGGCACTCGGTGCCGCGCTATGAGCTTGTAGATCTGTTATTTTTGAATAGCCCAAAGACATAAAAAAATGACACACGACAGATGCGTTCCCGGTCTTTAATGGGTTAAATTCGGCATAGTGATAATTCATGTATAGCCACGAAAGGCAGGATCATTTGTTAACAAGCTAATTCATTCGTACTCCCACAAGTCGGTACGTTCGTTCAACCCTCGCGTCATTCTCATTCGCTACAAGCCAACTCACTCACTCACGCCCTCATTCCAGTGGTTTAAAGTAACTAAGTACATTTACTCAAGTACTGTACAATTTTGAGGTATTTTTTTACTTTACTTAGAGTATTTCCAATTGTCTATACTTTTGTCTTCTACTCCACTACATCTCAGAGGCAAATATTGTGCTTTTACTCCACTACAATTATTTGAACACTTTAGTTTCTAGTTACTTTTCAGATATTAATTATTATATTATAAAACATACTTTAACGACTTTAGGCCTATTTTATACCTAGGCTATTTGAAAATAGCCGATCTACAAGCTCACAACGTTTTTTGAACTTTTACTTTTGGTACTTTAAGTATATTGTTATGCCAATACTTTTGTACTTTTTACTCAAGTAACATTTTGAACTTGGGCCTTTTACTTGTAACAGAGTATTTTTTACATTGTGGTATTGCTACTTTTACTTAAGTAAAATATCTAAGTACTTTTCCCACCCCTGCCCTCATCCCCACAGTGCCTCTCTGGCGCTTCATTTAAAGCAGCCCTCTGTTCACTGTTCATTCTACGTGCCTATAGCTGTCAGCGCCGGTTGTCAGCCGTCAGTGTCAACATTCCTCCTGATTGGTGGATGGTACGCTCTGTGGTTCTATGGATTGTGCTACGATATATGTGGTAGTTTAATTATGCATTGAAGCTTCAATGTCATGTTCATGTGATATCTGTTTTTCGTGCTCTGCTCGTGCGTGGGGGTTTGTGATTTCAGATCTGTTGTCATGCTTGTGCAGGTAATGTGTAATATCACATGAGCAGAGTCACACCGCCAAACTGAATGCAATACCATTGCAATACATGGTAAATGGTTGATAAATGGTATATGGTTAATCCTGAGCTGAAGTGTCTAAATCAGTGGTTCTCAACCAGTGGTCCGGGGTCCTTGAGGGTGTTCCAGGTGGTCCTCAGCTAAATGATGCAGAGTTGGTAACCAAATGAACCCTTATTAGATCTTTAACTCTTGAGAGCGTAAGATGAAACCAAATGGGTCCATTTGGTTTCATCTTACGCTCTCAAGAGTTAAATTATTATTATTATACTTAATTTACAAGAAGTCTACACAATTAGAGGATGTAGAAGAATTGTTATTTTGATCAACGGTTACCCGTTGTCTCTCCTATGGTAACGACATCAATACAGCATGGAATTGTGGACAAAATGTTATCCAACGATAACGAAATATTTAAGCTTTGGGCCCGCGAGGCAAGCTCACAACGCGTCGCGATGTGAGCTTGTATAGATCTGCTATTTTCAAACATTTTTGTACTTTTACTTTTGGCGACAAAGAAACCAAAATACAGGACGAGAAAAAAACTGCCAGCGACCTTTGACGACGCACAAAAAAATGGGCCGTGTACCAGCAAAAAGGCGAGGCAACATCTGCCGTACGTGTTCTCAGCCAAGATCCTCTCCAACACTGTCAGGAAAATAGCAGCCTTTATTTTTCCCCAGGTCAGTTCCTCATTGACAGTAATGTTAATCGAATCATAAATTAAAGTGTTGATCAAATGCTATTTTCTCAGTGCCTTTGTGAATGACTAAGGCGTCGGGTATGGGATAAACAAATTATCACCTGGCATTCGTCATTGCCCTTGGTATCCAACCTCGGGCAATAATGAATGCCCAGATAATAATCTATACTAATTAACGGTAAGTGGCGAGCGTTGCACAATGGGGAGGATAAGTCAACGTCACATCCAGTGTATATAAACCTCTCTATTGAATTTGTTCTGGTTTTTACAATAGGACACCATTATGACCCCACGCACTGCATTGTGGGCTAATTTAAACACAAATAATCTTTAGACGAGTACAGTATGTCTTGGACATGAGATTGATTAGGACTTCATTTCTCGTCGTACCATTTCACATCATCATCATCCTCTGATTTTCACCTTTGTTATATTTCTTGTCAAAGAAGCATCTGTGTCATTTTTTGATTTGAGCTAAAAAGCATTATTTTACACTTTGGGCTATTCAAAAATAGCAGATATACAAGCTCATAGCGCGGCACCGAGTGCCGCGCTACGAGCTTGTAGATCTGCTATTTTTTTTTACATAGTGAAAATGTGTGCAAATATTTGAATATATGTATTTTAAAGCGAACATTTTTAACTCAAATCTTTGCTTCTAGGGGTCTCTGGAACAATATATTTTGATGGGGGTCCGCGGCCAAATACATATAATTTTGGGGGTCCTTAACATGAAAAAGATTGAGCACCACTGATATAGAAACATAGGTTTTTCAGAATACTGTTGAGATTTAGGAGACATGTAGATTCGGCTTCAGGTCTCAATGGGTTAAATAATAAGCACTGGCAGTCACTGGAATTTAAAGATGCTGTGCTTGTTTTGATGTAGCCCAGTATGTTACAATGACGACATCTGGTGTGGGTATGGTTTTCCGAAATTCTTATATTTATGGTACACAAATGTGTGTCCTTGTTTTTCTTTTTTTGACAGGGACATTACATATCATTCATGTGTTTATGAAATGGAGCGTACAAAACGTAAGGACATAGGGCCATTTTCTTTAGTTTGCTCATGAAGACGGAACTCTACTCTATTTATATGAAAAACTGTTGCATCTAGTATCATACCGGATGTGGCTTTTAGTGACGTGGGGCTTCAACTTCATGAACCCTACTGTCCCTATACTGTGGAGCGATCGTTCGGCGAAAATAGCAGATCTACAAGCTCACAACGCGTTGCGACATGTGAGCTTGTACACAAGCTATTTTCGGCAAAGATATTTAAGTGTAAAGTGTAAATAGGAGGGGGCCTACTAGTATAGATCCCTGGGGGACTCTAAATATACATGTATTGTGTTTAAGTGGTTAATGAAGCTGTACTAACTTACATTTAAGTATTGAAATATACTTTTGAGGGCGATTGTACACTGTGATTGTTCTCCACCATTTAAGCCATAAGCCAAAATTTTGCCACAATGTTTTACGATTTTTCAAAAATAGCAGATCTACAAGCTCATAGCGCGGCACTCGGTGCCGCGCTATGAGCTTGTATATCTGCTATTTTTGAATAGCCAAAGAAATCCTCCACCATTTATGCAGTGTTACTCCTAGTTCCAGAACGACTTATAGAAAATGGCACAGCCACCAACGGATACACAAGATAATCTTTGCAAGATGAGGTAGGCCACGAAATAATGATGCCTTTTCCTTTATGGTCTATTTACTGTACCTGAAACTCCCTTCAATTAGACATCCAACGCATGATCACACAGGTGACGGCCGGGGGGGCGGCTCTACTCGATGTTTTGGGGGTACTCGTCGTGCCGTCGCTAGGACGGCTTGAAAGTGAGAATGTTTTGGTACATCAATGTGAATAGTGGAACTGGGAAATGTACTTGTTGACCTAGAAATTCAACCCTATTGTCAGTACACCTGAAACTGGCCCCCAGGCATGCCATCGTTTATTATTTGATATTTTTTTCTCCACTGAGATTTCCATTTAGGTTTTCTTATGGGTGGAAATTTGGAAATAGTGATTGACGTGTTGTTGGGGGCATATGTATTTATTGAACGTGAAATGGATCGTGCTCAAATTAAATAGAGTGTTCAAGGCCAAGAGTTTCATTAGTGTTCCATCTACTTAGATGTAATGTATTGGTGCATTATGCACATTTTTTGTGTCTGTGTATTGAAGCATCATTTGCAGCTGGAATATTTGAGAAGAATAAAAGAGCGAGCGAGTGTGCACAAAGCCAAGTGCATGATGGATGTGTCACTCAGCCTGTTTGACGAGTTAATTGAAAGCTGTGCTCTGTCCTCTGTTAGAATAAGTGCTGCAAATGACTGGTTACTGTCAACGAACAGGACAAATACAGTATTCACTCACTTAAGGCCGGAAAATCTTTAGCCGGAAAATGTGCAATATCACTATCCACATGATCTGTTGTGTCCTTTGTAATTAATTGTGATGCAAAATATTCACCCTCATTTGAATAATTGTGCAATCAGTATCAACATGCAAGTGAATATTTTTTTATTCATAACCACAAATATAGTCGCATTTTATTTACAGCGTGTAGCTGTGTTTTTAGTAGTATGAACGTGTTATGGCTGCATTAATAACTTTTATTTTTGGTTGTTAATAAACCCACCATAGTACTGTCCAAAGGATTATATAATGTTAAATACTCACATCATTAAACAAATGTACTTATACAATTGATTGCACTAAAATATGATTAAAACCAAAAATATGCAGTGAAAATAATAGTGCAATCAATGAAAGAAAGCATGGCTAGTCTAATCACTCTGAATGAATAGGAAAGTAAATGCAATAAAGCATTGATTAAAATACCAGATCACAACACATAATAAAAACCCAAGTATAGGCTTTCACTGTCAATGCCATCAGGGGAATATAAAATATGGACCTCTTTGGAATCTGAAATTAACGGATGAAAGAAGTGAATAAAGATGAGGTGGAAAATAATTGAGCTAATTTAGACTTCTGTTAAAACTACCTGAATAAATGATCTGATGCTGTGGACATGATCTGAATTTACAGAGCTGACCTGCTGGTGACTTACTGTAGCTAGCCTGAAACGACAGAGCATCTGTAGACTCAGAGGTCCAGATCACAGTGGTGGTTTGGCTGTTTCATGGTTCGGTTGGCCCTGGTTTGTCAAAGCAGATGGGAACACAGTGTAGATCTCGTGGCACATAAGTTCATGTCAGGTCTCACAACCTGATCTCACACGACTTAGTATACATTGCACAGAGGTGTCATTCCGTGCATAGACAACTGGAAAACCCGAAAATCCGTGCATAGCCGCCTCGCATCTCCTCCATTGACTCTAACCATTTCGGAGGCACGCAGTCTCAAGGAATCTGTCGCCATGTAAGGGACCACCAAGCGAGCTAAAGCGAGCTAGTTGCCGTCCCGAACGTTGCGACGTTCCCCTGTGCCTACTCTGCGCCGTTTGAGTTACGTACCGATAGGCACAAAATAGTACATTTTGTTGTGGGGACTGCTCTGCTTCCGTGTTTTTCCGGGTTGCACCTGGTTACGCCCACCGTGGGACTCGCCGTACATATGCACGGATTTTGGGGTTTTCTAGGCGACTATGCACGGAATGACGTGCACCGACTGGATCCGTGCAATGTATACTAAATTCTGTGAGATCAGGCTGGATCTCAAGTCTCAACCACACTGGGGTGATTTCTCACGTTGGTACCGTTCGGTAAACGCCAGAAGTTGAATTTTCTGGTGACTGTTGGAGAGAAAAGTGGACACTGCTACTAGTACGGTTGTAGAATCATAGCACGTTACCACGGTAACGTAGCAGCCAGGAAGTTCTTGTTTCAGGAAAAGGAGGGGTTGCGTGTGTGTAGCAACTGATACTCCTCTGGTCACTGCCAGCTGAACTGGTCTCGATCCAATAATTGGACTTAGCCTGGCTTGCCCATGATGCCCCACTAAGTCAAGATATCAGGCTCAGCAGGGAACGTTACTGTAGTATCGTATGTTACACAGACTTAGTGTGAATCTAATAGCATAGATTTCCAAGAGAGAGCAGTTTAAAAGAGTGATTTCAGTTTTAACTTCTGTCCCAAAGGAGCAGGAGTTGGGTCATTTATAGGGGGCCAGGTGACTGTCCCTCTGTGCCTGAGCTGATGAAATCTAAGATAAGCAGCCTCAGGCTGTTCTATATATATTATAACTTGGTCTAGGGAGATGACCTTAAAAAACCAACATCATCATTGAATTCACCATTAAATAAGCGTTCGATACAAACAGTGGTGGCTCTTGGAAAACCTCAGACTTTTCCCCCGTGTCCAGCCGTGCTGTAGAAACCATACATACTGCCTGCGGAGCACAACCACCACTAGAAAGGTGGCTGAGTGCATATCTGCGCCAGGCCGGGTGGCCCACACAGGGCTGTGTAAATTATGGGTGGCAGCTGTGTTTTTGATTGTATGACCTATGTTTTAAGCGTCCCAAAATTCTTGCTGGTGTAGCGCCACCATGAGAAAACATTTTGTGTAGCACTTGCCCTAGCCTTGCCCTTGATGACCTTGCAGGCTTATGCAAAGGCTCAAATGTAACTAAGATAACATGTTATGTACTGTAGACAGATGCCAGGTCATTGTTGACCTGGCATCCTATAGTGTGTAGTTTCAATGTACAGGCTGATGATAGGTTCCTGGTTTACCTTTGTATTAGCTTATTATTAGATTCTATTTCTATGATTTTTATGTATTATCTTGTGTTGTCCTTGCTTACTGTAAATCGCTAATCCCTAAATTGTAAATTGTGTTTCCCTTGTCCTACTGGCAGCGTGCACACAATGTTTGACGGCAGTGGTGTGCGATATGACGATAAAAGAAAACCTGAACGACTCTAATGTATCCACGATGGACACGATGGAGTCACAAAGAGACACACGGATGAGTTGGTCCCTAAATAATTTCGGTCTTATGGAGCTGGTTTGGATATTCAAACTATTTATTCTATCTATCTATGAACACAAGTAAGACGCGCGAACGCTGGAAGCGAACGCAGCTCGAAAATAACAATAACAAAGAAGAATAGAAAGGAATGAGCAATTACTTGCCATCCGGCCTGAAATATGCACAAATGACATGGAATTCTTAGATATCCCAATAGATGAACTCGTGTAGATGCTTGTAGATGTGTTATTTTTGACTGTCGCTGCTATATTTTTCTCAGAGGAGTGTAATTAGTCACCCAGGGGCACAGGCGAATTTCAGCCACACTGTAGTGCATGCAGGCAATGAGAGCGTGACTCACATGGGGGCAGCCAATGAGAGCGTGAGTGACATGGGGGCGCGGCTGCACACATACTGCACACAGACAGACAGACAGAGACACGAGCCGAGTTTCATAGTAGGCTCCACTTGGGCGGAGGCCTCCTTCCGCGTTCGCAATAATGCAAATAGTTCATAATGCATTTGGTTCCATTTGTACACTCTCAGAGTTTGGAACCCCCGCAAGGAACCCTGAGGGTCGCTGGGCAACCGCTTTGAGAACAAATGTATAATAATATATGATCATATAATATTAATCATCATAATATACTATTAGTCATCATATAGTCATTATGTAAATGCATTCACTATGGCTGCTTTGAAGCATGGACTGGCATACACATTCACAATGAAGACGAGTGTTCATCTGAAGAGTGTATTGAGCGTTTCTATTTACTGCAGTAATGATATGGGTTTTTGTGGAACGTCTTCCCTCCATTAGCATAAGACATGCAGTAGTACTACATTTCTGGTGTGAAATTGCTATAACATAACTGTAAAATCCACCCCCAAAGGCGCGTTTTTTTTTGTGTTGAAAACAACACACAGAAATTGGTGGCACCTACACCTTCAGAGAGGCTGTGATCAGTGTTGCCAGATTCTGTGAGAGAAACAAGCAACCGGGTCTAGGAAAACAAGCCCAAAAGAAGTGACAAATGGCCACATGAGCACTTTAAACATATACATCAGCTATTTGAAAATAGCACATCGACAAGCTCACAACGCGTCGCATCGCGACGCGTTGTGAGCTTGTAGATCTGCTATTTTCAAATACTACTTTGGGGGGAAATTATAATAAGCAGACCTGGCAACACTGCCTGTGATGCCCCTGCACAGTCCGCAATGACTGATTTATCAAACCGTTCGGCATGAACCCAGTAAATCATTAGATTTGTGTCAGGTTTTGCTCTGAAACAAAAGGCCTGCATGTACAAAAGGACAGAGTTTAAGATGAAAGGACGCCCGATGGGCGAACTCTCCAAGCACACTCCCAACTAACAAGGACAGAGTTTAAAAAGCCTTTAATCTCTCAGGGCATGTACATGCACACACATTTAAAAATCAAAGTAAAAACCGCCAAAGGGACGCAGGCTTGTTTTTCGACACGCAATTGTCTTCCTCAGGGCGTGGTTAAAGGGAACTATCACCCAAGTTCAAGCCTGTACTCCCGGGCCTAATTACATCAGCACAGCACAGTGTAAAATATACACTACGTAATATACTGAGTTGGTCATGTCTTTTGTCATAGTGGTGAGCAGTGAGCAGTGTTGCCAGATCTGCTTATTATAGTTTCCCCCCAAGATTTTATTTGAAAATAGCAGATCTACAAGCTCACAACGTGTCGCATCGCGACGCGTTGTGAGCTTGTAGATCTGCTATTTTCAAATAGCTGATGCATATGTTTAAAGTGCTCGTGTGGCCCCATAGTCGCTTCTTTTGGGCTTGTTTTCCTAGACCCGGTTGCTTGTTTCTCTCACAGAATCTGGCAACGCTGGCAGTGAGTAACCTAAAAGTAAAACGTAAAAACATAAAAAACATAATGATAGAATTTTACGGAGACCATCTGTCAACACTAAAACACTAAAAACACATCTCAAAACGCGACACAACACAATGTTATGTGCATCTGTAGCATTTATCAGGGGCGGATGACGTACGGATAGGCCTGCATCAGCTATCAGATTAATGAAAACGTCCTCTCATGTGACATTACGCTAAGTTACACGCTGTCAGAATGCAGTTTAATCATTGTTAAATACATGCACCTGCAGCTCTTTTGTTTGAAAGAGAACTAATTGACGCTTTGGATTTTGATGACATAATCAACCTTTTCAAATCAAAGCCCACAAGACTCCGCCTTGTGTAGTCAATATAGTAACGACAGGTAAGCCAGTGATTTGCTTAATAAATGTATTTTTATTCTGGCCCATCATGGCATGTTAATATGATTGCAGTTTATTTGAGTATGTTCTGAATTTAAACATTAGTTTTTCAATTTCTGTTTGTAGCTACTCTCTTAAATGGACTACACCATGAATTTTAACTTTTTCTTCTTTTTTGTGTGTTTTTGGTCTCCCCTGCCTCTCTTCTATCCCCAAAAATACCCCAGTTTGAACACTCAGGCTTTCACAGTAAATCTGGGGTTTTCTGTAAATTGGTCTCAAAACAGACCAAACTGATTTTCACCCAGACGTGACGTCACGTCAGGGTACAATCCCTGACGTGATATATATATTTTTTTTACTTTTTATTTACTTATTTTTTTTCTTATTTTTTTATTTAAACTTTTCCACACAGAACCATGAGATAACATGCATACAAACTGGCTCAATAGCGCCCCGTGCCAAACAGGACAATGTAGTATTGCAGGTGAAAGTGCTTTATAAGCCAGAGAGAAGTTAGTTGGAATGAGTATATCTGAGGCTTTATTTAGGCTCAAACCTTTTGAAAAAACGTTTGAGGGACATAAAACATATGATATTAAATATATATATATATTTTAATTCATGGTGTAGATCCTTTAATGAGGGTTATGCAGCGTTGGAAAGGTTATTGTCGTGTCTTGTCCCCTTTTATATAGATAGATAGATTCTAGATAGCCATTCATCTAATTGGCCCATTGATATGTTTGTGGTGCTCTGACATGAGTACTACACATATAGGTTACTAAAATGGACTACCAGTCGGCCAGGTTTTTTTTCCGAATGGGGAATGTGTAGTGGGGATTAATGTGTTGTGGTGTTTTATGGCGTTCATTTATTAATTTATGTTGTCCCCCCTACAGTATACTGTCAACAAGTCCACTAACCCTCTTTCTCTCTATCTCTCTCGGTTTAGGCGTTACCAAAATGTTTTTTTTATAAAGGTTAACGTCTCTTCTTTATGGTGTATAGTATACACTATGTTTTACATTTGATAGATTGATACTTATATGACGATCCCCTGGGCTCAAATTAAAAACAGCAGACCCTCCCTCGGACTCAAATAAAAAAAATAAGCTTGACCCTCTAGTGGCCCCTCTCCCATGAATATCGAACGGTTCCTAATTGGGGATAGATACAGTAGATATAAATACATCAATAAAGTGGGTGTGCCTGTGCATGCCTGAAGGCTTGTCTACTACATTGTGCTTGCTGCATTTGGACAAAGTAAAACATAAATTATAAAAAGATGTCAAGCTGCAGTATTTCTCTGCCTTTACAAGTGTTCGCTGATGTTTCTTTCTCTATTTTCCTTGAGTGGTTCTGAAGTCAATTTTAGCACACAGCCCCCAAAGAGCAGGTGTGTGTGTGTGTGTGTGTGTGTGTGTGTGTGTGTGTGTGTGTGTGTGTGTGTGTGTGTGTGTGTGTGTGTGTGTGTGTGTGTGTGTGTGTGTGTGTGTGTGTGTGTGTGTGTGTGTGTGTGTGTGTGTGTGTGTGTGTGTGTGTGTGTGTGTGTGTGTGTGTGTGGAGCCCTCCGGCAAATGTATGGAGCGCTCCGCGGAGAGGGCCGCGAGACTGACAGGGTTCCGATAGGCGGCCCTGCGTGGAAACCCATTACAGCCGTCAGTCTGGCACTGGCCAAATCCATTATATGATCAACCACGATCAATCCATAAGGTAGCTTTTTTTTTGATGTCTGCATTTGAAGCAGCCAGCCACGGGTGATGGATGATTTTTTTTTAGCCTCCTGTTTTCTGGAACCCTGTTTGGAATTCTCCCTTTTCTTTCTTCTTCAGGCTACAGCAGTCAATATGCACCTCTTATCGCCACAGCTTCTTGTTAGTGGGGGTAGGTAGAGTAGTAGTGGACGGTGGGCAGGGCTTGGATAACAGGGAAAGTGTCACGGTCCGCTCCTCGGACCGTGGACTGTGACTTTATTATTTAGCCCTTGTCTAACCTTATTTGGTATTGGACCCTTTTGGCTACTCTTTCTATTGTATTGTTCCCTGTTCTCCTTGTACCCTTATTTTGTAGTGTTGTCGTGGTGTTTCCTGTCTGCCCTAGTTGTTGCTTCCTGTCTTGTCTCACCAGTATGTCTTTGCAATTATAGTTCACTTGTGTCTTGTTCTGTTACAGCCAATCATGTGTTAATTGTCCTTTGTTCTCACCTGTGCCTAGTTAGTCCCTGTCTATTTGTATGCCCCTCTGTTTCCAGTCTGTGTTGGTTCATTAATGTTGTGACTGTGTTCTGTCTGTTACCCTTATATTCCATGTTTAAGTAATAAATCCCCCTGCATCTGATTCGTTCTGTCTCTGCTCACTGTCTGCGCTTGGGTCCTACACTTCTCTGACCCGCACCGTGACAGAAAGGAGGCCTCCTCTGGAAACCAAAGCTTGGAAAATGGCGGCGCCTTGTTCAGCAGCTGTTTCCTGTGAGTGTCTCTGTTTAGAGGCTGGACCGGTGCTGCTACTGTTGCTGCTAGTGACCGCAAAGTCTGTCTCATTATGGTCACATTAGAATTGCTCATGAAACATTTATTAACCCCCGTATTCTGACTCCAGCGCGACGGAAATTATTTTTCCCCACCGCAATTTATTGACACTTGTCATGATAGATTGCTGATGCAAAGTTGTCATCCATCAACCCCTTGTACAAGCTTGTTTCGCTTGGGGGGGGAATGAGCCCATTGATGATATTTCTCAGGGTTTAACCCATTTAGACCGGGAACACATCTGTGTGTCATTTTTAGATTTCTTTGGCTATTCAAAAATAGCAGATCTACAAGCTCATAGCGCGGCACCGAGTGCTAAAATCTTTGATTTCCGGGGAGTCCCTGGAACAACCTATTTTGAGATGGGGGTTCGTGGCCAAATACATATAATTTTGGGGGTCCTTGAAATGAGAAAAGTTTGAGAACCACTGATATTGTAGCAGTTTTTTCAAAAAACTGTTAGGATTTAGAAGATATTTGTAGAATCCCCAGAAGCAAAGATTTGTGTTAAAAATGTTGTCTTTAAAGATATATATATTCAAAGATTTACACAAAATGTTCACGATTTTTCAAAAATAGCAGATCTACAAGCTCATAGCGCGGCACTCGGTGCCGCGCTACGAACTTGTATATCTGCTATTTTTGAATAGCCAAATAAGTCTTAAAATGACACATGCTTTCCCGGTCTTAAAGAGTTAAATGAGCATGCTCTTTACAGGCAAACACGGTTCATTAGTTCTCCCAAGTATCCTCCCCGGTTACCAAGTTCAGATTTCATTTTTTAGGGTAATAGATTTCACTGCGGCATGAGCTTAATTCACACACATTGCCTCTAGTAATGTAATTGAGCGGTGATATACGGCACCGTGGCTCCCTCTGATTTAGCGAGCTCTGACGTGCGATAAACATGCACTTGAAATCCCTCCTTTTGCTCTTGATATGAAAAAACTTGAGACATGGTCATTAGCTGGAAGCTAGCTGTGGCATTATCCTGCTGACTTCACGTTGTTCAACAACCTAGGAAGAAACCTTTTTTCTAAATCATCATTTGGAGTAAACCGCCGTAAATTGCTCGCTGGAGATTAATAAGTAAAGCGATTTCAGCGAAGAATCGGCAGGCTGTTCTAATGGCTTTTCGCAAGAATTGCTGCATGCCATGATCATTAACCCATTGAATCCGGGGACGCATCTGTGTCACTTTTTTGATTTGAGCTAAAAAAGCATTATTTTACACTTTGGCTATTCAAAAATAGCAGATATACAAGCTCGTAGCGCGGCACCGAGTGCCGCGCTACGAGCTTGTAGTTTTTGAAAAATCGTGAAAATGTGTGCAAATCTTTGAATATATATATTTTTTAAAGCGAACATTTTTAACTCAAATCTTTGCTTCTGGGGGTCCCTATTACTAAATGTTTTGAGATGGGGGGTCCGCGGCCAAATACATATAATTTTGGGGGTCCTTGACATGAAAGAGTTTGAGAACCACTGATATAGAAACATAGGTTTTTCAAAAAAAACTGTAGGATTTAGACGACATTTGTAGAAGCAAAGTTTGAGTTAAAAATGTTCACTTTAAAAAATATTATATACCGTATTCAAAAGATTTACAGAAACTTTCACGATTTTTTTTCAAAAAAATAGCAGATCTGCAAGCTCGTAGCGCGGCACTCGGTGCCGCGCTACGAGCTTGTAGATCTGCTATTTTTGAATAGCCAAAGAAATCACAAAAATGACACACAGGTGCGTCCCCGGTCTAAATGGGTTAACATTGAAATACCCCCCCATCGCGGAGTGTGTGCAGAAGCTCTCAGCCACCAGACCCAATCTGCACACGTTCCCTGTTGTGTGTTTGTCGTGCAACAAACAACGTGTGCGGACACCAACGTCACAACACTCTGTGTAATGGTCCTATTCAAATGAGCTAATGGGGATGCAGCACGCTGTACCTCTGTCCTACCTCCCAGCTTCATCGTCCATGGCTAATTGTCACAACGTCTAACGACCACCCCTAAATGAGGAAAATAGAATACGGACACTTGGCATGCTCATTTGGAGAGAAAGTAATTGGCCCTGGTTATATGTTCTGGACACTGCAGGGATTAACCCTTTAAGACCGGGAATGCATCTGTGTGTCACTTCTTGATTTGAGCTAAAAAAAAGCATTATTTTACACTTTGGCTTTTCAAAAATAGCAGATCTACAAGCTCATAGCTCATGAGCTTGTAGATCTGCTATTTTTGAAAAATCGAGAAAATGTGTGCAAATTAATATATTTATATTATTTTAAAGCGAACATTTTTAACTCAAATCTTTGCTTCTGGGGGTCCCTGGAACAAAGTATTTTGAGATGGGGGTCGGCGGTCAAATACATATAATTTTGGGGGTGCTTGACATGAAAAGGTTTGAGAACCACTGATATAGAAACATAGGTTTTTCAGAAAACTGTTTGGATTTATTTAGAAGACATTAATAAGAATCGGCCTCAGGTCTTAATGGGTTTAGCCTAATTTATACTTTGTCGCACAATGTGACTCTTTATCTAGTTGAAAATCGTTTAATTTTCATTTAACAACAACAAGACATGCCATGAAATATGAACCAGCCCTGTTGGACGAATGGACGCCTTGTTGTGTGCTATTGGGAATCCGTCTGTGTGTGTTTAGACAGCCTGTCAAGGCTCTTTTGGCACAGCGTGGATCCCAATTATGTTGGTCAGTTCTACACCGATGCGATGACAAGGCCATTCTCAATGTTGTACAGTATTTCTTACTGGAGTGTAGCCTCACCACATGTTCCAGCATAGCCATCGCCTCTGTATTAAGCCTTTAAGACCTGGAACGCATCTGTGTCATTTTTAGATTTCTTTGGCTATTCAAAAATAGCAGATATACAAGCTCATAGCGCGGCACCGAGTGCCGCGCTATGAGCTTGTAGATCTGCTATTTTTTTTAAATCCTGATTTTTTTTTTTGTGCAAATCTTTGAATATATATTCAAAGATTTATATTTGTAACTCAAATCTTTGCTTCTGGGGATTCTACAAATATACAAAAAAATATTCTCAAAATATGTTGTTCCAGGGACCCCCCAGAAGCAAAGATTTGAGTTAAAAATGTTCGCTTAAAAATGTATATATTCAAAGATTTGCACATATTTTCAAGATAAAAAAAACAAATAGCCAAAGAATGACAGATTCCCGGATTCAATGGGTTAAGCACCGAGCCCTGACCTGTTGCCGTATTCCATTTGCGTTTGCCGGTCAGCCTCAATCTCTTGAAGTCACAGCAGCTATTTATGTATTTGTTTGTGGTCCCTGTCCCCACATTTTCTGGCACATTGAACCAGAACTGAACCAATATGGGGCTATACTGCCAGCCGCCGCCCCAAATATTTTTCCTTTGACTTAAGCGTAATTCAATATGGTTGCTACGGCATTCGCCAGAGGTTCCCTCGTTTTCTTCATCTGCGGGATCCATCAGAGGTTTTATCTTTTGCCAACCCTTTTTCATACTTGGAATGCGCGGAGGGTTGCCAAAATGTGGATAATGTGTGATATTGCGGGAGGCATTCGTCACACCTGGCTTAACCGAGACCCAGCCACCTACGGAGCGAATCATAGTGATTGAAATCATAATCACACATGGGTCTGATTGGAGTAGGGAGGTGGGAGGCAGAACAGTCAGTTTGTTATGTTGCCCAGCAAGTCCTCCCCCCCACCTTCTAAGGTTATTATTATTATTTGGCTGTGTTTACGTTTTGTTTGCTCAAGTACATTCACATTCAGCAATATAAGTTGTATGTAGTCTGACCAGTGGCAATATAACTTTGGAGAAATGTTTGATTAGTGCGTTTTTTTTCCCGTCCCTAATTACAACTATTAATCACTTATGAAACAATGCACACGCACGCAGAAGGCAATAAGAAATAAAAAAAAAGTACAGACAAACAGATCAGTCCTCTCTCTCTCTCTCTCTCTCTCTCTCTCTCTCTCTCTCTCTCTCTGCCAGCTCTTTGCTTTGCCGATTAGCATATGATAATTAGTTATGGACAATTGGCCTCATGGATGGTTTCATTAAAAAAGTATCACACTGGGACCTCATTAGTGAGCTAATATACGGGCTACTTGTTAGACCTGGTTTACCCCAGTGGATGGTTTTCATTTATTAGTGAAGTGGTTGCTATCATCAAGGCCTGCCTTTGTATATACCCTGCCAATGAGAGAGAGAAAGCTGTAGCCATGAATCTCAGCATGTTTTGTTATAAACGTGTTCTTGTAATAAGATGTTGTTGACCTGTTATATATACGGTAATATGGTGAGTGGTTGACTTTAAGCCATTAAGACCGGGAACACATCTGTGTAATTCTTTGATTTCTTTGGCTATTCAAAAATAGCAGATCTACAAGCTCATAGCGCTATGAGCTTGTAGATCTGCTATTTTTTGAAAAATAATAGTCAAAAATAAACAAAAACATTTGTGCAAATCTTTGAGTATATATATTATTTTTTAATGCGAACATTTTTAACTAAAATGTTTGCTCCTGGGGGATTCTACAAGACATTTAATGTCTTCTAAATCCTAACAGTTTTTTGAAAAACACTCTCTGGCCGCGGACCCCTTATCTCAAAATATTTTGTTCCAGGGACCCCCAGAAGCAAAGATTTGAGTTACAAATGTTCGCTTCAAAATAATGTATATTCAAAGATTTGCACACATTTTCACGATTTTTCAAAAATAGCAGATCTACAAGCTCGTAGCGTGGCACCGAGTGCCGCGCTACGAGCTTGTAGATCTGCTATTTTTGAATAGCCCCAAAGAAATCTTAAAATGACACACAGATGCGTTCCCGGTCTTAATGGGTTAAGGGGAAACAGCACTCTGCAAAGACTGTTGGACTCGGTCGTCCATCTGATTTCATAAAATGACGGACAGTATTCTTCCCGTTACAATAACCCTGGAGGTATCATTTTATATTGCAAGACAGCGTGCCGACAGCGATCGCAGCAACCTTGATGAACACAACAAACAAAAGCATTCCTCTGAAAAAAAGACGAGAGAAACAATTATGAAAGTATAGTTCAGCATAATACCTCTGATTCCCCCTGCTGCTCCTAGCATGTTGTCATTGACTAGAAAGGTTATGCTGTTCAGTTACCACATTAACCGCCAAGAACGTAGTCCTACGGTCCATTAAATCCAACTGTTAAGCGCCGAGACCGTAGCCCTACGGTCCGGGTGCTTTTTCCTTTTTTTCGATTTTTTTTTTTTTTTTTTTCAATTTTCTACACGGACCATTTTCAGTGTAACACCACCGGAAACGGAACTATTTGCGATCCGGTTTTGCCGTTCCCGTCGGCCTCCATTCTAAAGCGCACACTAAAACGCCATTTTCTCCCTTGTAGTTTTTTCTCCTCGGTCATCACTGTTTAACATAAACCGTTCTAACTACAACATGGATGCCCACGTTTGACACGTGGTCTGCACTGGTAGACACAGGGACATCTGCACGATGTTTACAAACAGTGCATCGCGCATTCTTAAGGATTTTAACGGGGTCTATGGCGACGTGAAAAAAAACAAAAAACAACAATAAAACCTTGGCACTGGTGAGTACATTATGAGATTAACCTCTGGCGGTGGATGTGTTAAGGAGGTGTAGAGGAACAGGAGGAGGTGTTATAGATGGATGGGTGGGGTAGGGTAGGGCGGGGGGGGGGGCGTGCAGGGAGGGGCAGAGGAGGGGAGGGGATGGGTCTCCCTGGATCTTATCAGAACAGCCCCATCCTACTGAGGCGTTCCACTTCCCTGCCTCTCTGTCTCTCTCTCTCTCTCTGTCTCTGTCTCTCTGTGTCTGTCTCTCTCCCTCTCTCTCTCTCCCTGGGCTTGCACAGCGCCTCAGACAGCTTCTCGTTATGTTTCACAATGAGCCCAAAGAGCACTCTATAGTACACACTGTAGGATCCGCCGCCATTCTGCTGCACCGGATAAAGAAACTAGGGCCCCCCGCGCGCGCGCGTGATCCATCTTGCTTTCTGGTGAACCCTTCCAGCCGAGTCCTAGGAGAAGTACTGTATATCCAGCGTTGTTGCTGGAGGTATATAGTGGTGAAGTGGAGACTCTATACCTTTATAATATTACTGATGAGATTGAAGCTCAACCAGCCCCCCCCAACCCCCACCAGCCCCCAACCCCATAAAGTCACACGCCCCACCCCCAGCCGTGCCATCGTTCACTATAAAATGTGCAACCACGTGATGTACATTAACCCATTAAGACCGGGAACGCATCTGTGTGTCATTTTTAGATTTCTTTGTGGCTATTCAAAAATAGCAGATCTACAAGCTCATAGCGCGGCACCGAGTGCCGCGCTATGAGCTTGTATATCTGCTATTTTTGAAAAATCGTGAAAATTCTTGGCAAAATATTGGATTATATAGTTTTTAAAGCGAACATTTGTAAAATATTTAGTTCCAGGAAGCACCAGAAGCAAAGATTTGAGTTACAAATATCCGCCAAAAAATCTAATATTTGCACAACTTTTCATGACTTGTAGATCTGCTATTTTTGAATAGCCCAACGAAATCTAAAAATGACACTCAGATGCGTTCCCGGTCTTAAAGAGTTAACTGAGGTAATCTGTCCAATGCTCCACACCCCCTAACAACCACCAACACACACACACACACACACACACACACACACACACACACACACACACACACACACACACACACACGCACACGCACACACCCAAGGGGGGCAAAGAGTTACAAACACTGTTGGGGTAGTGAGACAGAGTCGACGGTGTTGGCAGGACTTGCTAACAAGATTTGTTTCATAACAGGAGAAGGGGAGCCGGGCTGCCAGATGAATTATTGATACATGCTCCACGGTGACCTGCCACAGACCAGGGGCCACAAAGTTCACCACCGCAACCCCTCTGACAGCGCTCATTATAAGACTGAGCCACAGCCGGCTGCAACAATCTGTTTTTTTTTCTTTCTCCTTACCATTTTCTTCTCTTAACCCATTTAGACCGGGAAATAGTCTCTGTCATTTTTTAGATTTCTTTGGGCTATTCAAAAATAGCAGATATACAAGCTCACAGCGCGGCACCGAGTGCCGCGCTGTGAGCTTGTAGATCTGCGATTTTTTTTTTAAATTGTGATTTTTTTCAAATCTTTGAGTATATATATATTTTTAACATGTTTTAACTTTTTAACTCAAAGCATTGCTTCTGGGGGATTCTACAGATCTTCTAAATCAGTCTTCTAAATCTAACAGTTTTATTTTATATATTTTTATTATGTTGCTATACATCAGTGGTTCTCAAGCTTTTTCATGTCAAGGACCCCCAAAATGATATGTATTTGGCCGCGGACCCCCATCTGAAAATATTTTGTTCCAGGGACCCCCAGAAGCAAATATTTGAGTTAAAAAATTATATTTATATTCAAAGATTCGCACAGATTTTCACTACTTTTTTTTTCAAAAATAGCAGATCTACAAGCTCATGAGCTTGTATATCTGCTATTTTTGAATAGCCAAATAAATCTTAAGTGACGCAGATGTTCGTTCCCGGTTTTTACGGGTTAAGTCCCCATGGGAAAGGTTTTTTTTTCTTCATGTTATAGGGTGCCAGACGGTGCCTGCATGACAGTATGATAACAAGTGTCAGAAGCTGAGTGGGCTGAGTGGGAAAACAGTCTGAAGACTGCGGAGCAATTTGCTCCAGCGTACTCTGAAGCACAGGTTGTGGAGGATTCTTTTCTGATGTCCTTTTGAGATGTGAGCTGTCATCGTGAGGAGAATGCTTTATGTAAATCTGTATGTTTAAGAAGTAGGGCACCTCCGTTTTGCGAGTTCAGTTAAACATTCTTTTCAAGGCTGTTTAGTGCACACTGCTTTGAGGAAGTTTACTCCTATAGCGATTAGGAACCTGGATGGGGGCTTGTGTGTGTGTGTGAATAATTCTTTATTGTTACATCCTGTGTGCAGGGACATAAGAGTACAAATATTTTGGCATATAGAGGGGTAAATGGTAAATGGTGCATTTATAAAGCCTTTTATCCAAAGCGCTTTACATAGATTACACCGATGGCGGAGGAAACCATGCAAGGCATCATCGGGAGCAATTAAGGGTTCAGTATCTTGCTCAAGGACACTTCGACACTGACTCTGGGGGAGCCCGGGATCGAACTGGGAACCTCACGGTTCCCATACGGCCACGGTTCCCACCCCTGAGCCACTGCCTCCCCTTATAGAGGGGCCTCTATAACTCGCACCTCCAAAAGCGCTTTCACTTCTGGCCCATAGGGGGCACCGCAAATGTGAAAGGTGAACCGTATGTCGTAGGAATACTATATGACCCCCTGCAGTTTCCTCCTCTGCCAGCTGCAACCTACGGCTGACACAGCCCTAGGCCGCCCAGCCTGCCCAGCAGTGTTGCCAGACTCTGTGACAGAAACAAGCAACCAGGTCTAGGAAAACAAGCCCAAAAATAAGCGACTATGGGCCACATGCGCACTTTAAACATACATCAGCTATTTGAAAATAGCAGATCTACAAGCTCACAACGCGTCGCATCGTGACGCGTTGTGAGCTTCTAGATCTGCTATTTTCAAATACAATCTTGGGGGGGGGAAATTGCGATAAGCAGACCTGGCAACACTGCTGCCCAGCCTGACACACTTTTCTAGTTCCTATCGTGTGTGTGTGTGTGTGTAACATACTGTAACACGTTTGACTAATAATCATGTTCTGAATCATGAAACATCATGAGCCTGTATGAGGGGCTGTCATTACTCAAAACTAAAGCCTGATTTATGCCCCGGGGACAATGTTGTGCAATATGTCGCTCGACAAAAAAAAATGACGTGTTTTCAACTTAACACAACAGTCGGCGTGCCATGTCGACACTTTTACACAGCGCATTTACATTTGAAAATACATTATTTTTCGTAGAGCCAATGCGTCTCAACAACAATTGTGTCGCCGAAGCATAAATCAGGGCTTAATACAGTGGATGCATACTCAGTAATAATGGACTGACCTGAAGCCGTGCCAAGATCTGACGGAGCAAAGCGCCGATGAGACAATAGCATCTTTCATATTAATTCCAGATAACTGAATGTAATTGTTTGACCTTAATTACCATTGAACATGCTTTGTGCAGCTTGGCTGGGCGTGATAAAGCACAGAGGGAGAGAGGAGAGAGGGTTTTAACCCATTAAGACCCGGGAACACGTCTGTGTGTCATTTTTTAGATTTCTTTGGGCTATTCAAAAAATAGCAGATCTACAAGCTCATAGCGCGGCACCGAGTGCCGCGCAATGAGCTTGTAGATCTGCTATTTTTTGAAAAATCTTGAAATTGTGTGCAAAAAGTGAACATTTGTAAACTCAAATCTTTTCAAAGCTTTTTTTTATTTTTTATGTTTTTTATGTTGCCAAGGACCACCCAAAATGATATGTATTTGGCCGTGGACCCCTATCTTAAAATATTTTGTTCCAGGGACCCCCAGAAGCAAAGATTCATTTAAAAAATCGCTTTAAAAATTATATATATATTCAAATATTTGCACAAATTGTCACGATTTTTCAAATAAATAGCAGATCTACAAGCTTGTAGATCTGCTATTTTTGAACAGCCCAAAGAAATAAAAAAACGACACACAGATGCTGCGTTCCCGGTCTTAAAGGGTTAAGGGAACTGGTGCTGAAGGCGGTGGTGACAGAAAGCTTGGCACAGCCATTCATAACAGTGAGAGGGCCTGCACGTGCAGAACAAGTGGCTTGCTGCACAACCAGCACACATAATGAAAGTCATGAATAAAATCCATACTCACTGCGTGGGACGGTGGATTGAAAATACAAAAGAGAACCCCATATATATGTATGTATGGAGGCTTTTATAACAAGATCTTGGGACGTTTCAATCTCTCACTATAGCCCAAAGCAGTGCATTTTTAAGCGTTGAGTACACGTGTTTCAAACAATACCAGATTTAGAACCTTGAATGGTGCATGAGATTAGGCAGGGGGGAAAAAATGGTTGCTTGTTTTATTTTATACTTTATGTAATACGAGTTGTATGGCGTCTCTATCGGCTTAACCCTTTTAGACCGGGAACGCAGCTGTGTTGTCTTTTTTGAAGATGTCTTTGGGCTATTCAAAAATAGCAGATATACGAGCTCATAGCGCGGCACTGAGTGCCGCGCTATGAGCTTGTAGATCTGCTATTTTTGAAAAATTGTGAAAATGTTGTGCAAATATTTGAATATATATACTTTTAAAGAGAAGATTTGTAACTCAAATCTTTGCTTCTGGGGATCTCTGGAACAACATATTTTGAGATATTTTATATTTCTATATTTTTTACATTTTTATATTTTTATATTTTTATATTTTTATATTTTTATATTTTTATATATTTTTTTATGTAAAAAAAAGAACTATTTAGGATTTAGAAAACATTTTTAGAATCGGCTACAGGTCTTAATGGGTTAAATTGCTGACACATTCCCATGCGTCTTTGTTTGCAAGGCCTTAATAAGGTTTCTCATTACGTCAATTGTTTTCATGACCCGTTCCATTATTTCCCCTTTAAATGCATCTAGCACCAATTGTTGCCGATTATAAATCACTGT
This sequence comes from Gymnoscopelus microlampas, assembly GCF_963454915.1. Taxonomy (NCBI): domain Eukaryota; kingdom Metazoa; phylum Chordata; class Actinopteri; order Myctophiformes; family Myctophidae; genus Gymnoscopelus; species Gymnoscopelus microlampas. Next base: position 34,011,184 of record NC_139941.1, read on the forward strand.
TTAAATGTAGGACCGGTGCCAAATACGGTTTCTTTTTCATATGCAATGGAACCTCAAATTGTTCCAGCCTTGTTTCTTTTTCCAGATCACCATCTTTTTTTTTTTTTTTATGTATGGGGGTTTCGATTTCCTAGACCACAGAAGCATACCTGAGGTGCTTGGCAGTTAAACATGCACCCCTATTAACCTACCTTCCTGTGGCTCCCAAGAGGGAGATGTTGGGGTGGGGGAGGGGAAGATGTCGGCTGTGAGCAGTGGGGTGAGCTCTCAGTCTGAGGGATGTGAGAAAGCATCAACATAATTAAAGTTTCATTCTGAGCCAACACACACAACCTGTTCACCAGCGCAGCTTTAAGAAGCTCTTTCCAAAGAGCGTTGCTGCAGCTCTGTGATAGTCCAAATGGGCTTTTCTTGTTTCCACAAAACCTCTCTCGCTCTCGGGTTCCATGGTTTTTGGAGGGATTTGTGAAAACGTGCTGGGAAACAACTCACCTCTCCAGAGAGACTCTATACCTCACCCTCCTTGCACTCTCCTCATTCTTTGTTGTATCAGTTCCTGTTGTCATTTTCGATAGATAGTTATTCTATGCAGATGTACTGCAATGGTTGTTACTTGTTCACATATACAGTATAGACCTACTGTTGTTTACTTGTTATTTAAATAGCATGATGTTTAGACAAATGCGAGGTACAGTATGATGTTTACCTAGTCTAATCTTACAGTAGTTACTTTGTGGCTCTTAATTGATATCTTTGCACTTTGTAACTCACTCTGCATAAGAGCGTCTCCTACGGTAAAATGCATTATAAATAGTAAATTGAACCGCTGACCTCTTTATGATTTCTGCTTGACTTTCTTTTTGTTGCACTTTGAGGCATTTCAGAAGTCAGATGCTATTGGCTTTACAGTTTTTTTTAATGCTAGTTTATACAGTATACAGTTTTTCTTAGTTTATTTCAGTATTTGTCAGTGGGGTTTTTCAGAATGTTTTCAGTGCTCTCCTCAAATGTCAGAGGTCGTAAAAACTTCAGATCTTTCATTAGTCTCAATCTTCCATAGAGACGCTGCATGAGAGACCCGTTTGCAATTTCCACATATCCTGCTCAGTTTTATTTAAAGAACAGGTTGGCTGGATGTATTTAACCAGAAGTATAAGTTATTTAATGTCAAATAACGCAAAGCAGTAATTAAAATATTAAGGTTTTGGTCCTAATGAAACGTTTATGTAAAAAAAAAAGGCATTACAATAACCTAGTGAACCGTTCCTCTATTCCAACAAATCCCACATGAGAACATTCAAATGATTACACTGATTGGTCTGATTTGGGTCTCTTTGCGACTCCATGCTGCTGATTTCCAGCACTCTTGCTGGAGGCAGGAGGTCGTCCCGTTTAGAATGGACTGCTGATCATGGGAAGGAAGCCGTGATGAAGTGATTTCTGGACCTAAATGGCTCATTTTGGTAGATAAGGACGTGGGGTAGGTGGGCATACTGTACAATACAGCATCATGAAACCCTAGTTTATTGGAAGTCTTTGACCCAATGTTTTGACGGATGAATACCTGGGCACCTGTGATATGTGTGCTCAATATATTATTGGATGGGGGGGCAGTGGGCTGTACAACATGTACAACATGATGTAATGAAGACGATAGCTGTCTTTACTTATAGTACAGCAGTGTTTCCCAGCCTTTTCTGGATCAGGGCCCACTTGAAAATCTGGGCCGTGTGGATTTTCAGAACACGTTTATTTCAATGATCAATCATTTGCGTTCCGTCTTGGATCAATGGAACTAACATAGTGGCCTAAACTATCACAATGAAAATATATTTTTTGAAGGTTTTAAAGAAAGAAAAAAACTTTTGTACATTCATCGGGATGAGATAAAGTGAACCTCTGCATGCGTTGCTCTGTATTGGGGAAATGCTTTGCTGTCAGGTGAAAAAGATGCAATTGCAATTAGCAATGGCTGAATTGCTGAAATGGTGAGAGGTATATAAACTGCTGCCAAAATCAGTTTGGCAGCACAAAAAAACTATTTTTTTAGTGACCTCAAACTGTCACTTGTCTCCACAAACTGCCCTTTCCTTTAGGAAAGAAGGCACTTAAAGTTTTCTAACAATGCCAATCATTTATTCTTTGTCATTCTTTGTTGTTTGAGAAGAAAAACAGCTTAAAGTGTATGGCAAAATAGCAGCTCAGACGGCTTTTTAGCTGTAACATGCTTTCTATTCCCTCCTAATGGGAATGTATTGACTATCTTACAAGCTTATCCGCAACTTTTGTCAACAAGTCTTATCTCCAGTGAAGGGGAAAAGACTTGCTTGAGTGCTGTTGACAAACATGTTAGCTCATTAGCTTTTAACCTGATCTCCTAGCTAGCATGCCACTCTAACAAGCTGTTTATCAGAAGTGGGCACATTTCTCTGTCTTCTACAACATCATAATGACACTGCTTGAATACATACAGAAGACCTAGCTAATGACGAATTGATACACAGTGGTACTTCTCCATTGTATGTCTTGGAATTGCATGTGTGGCGCTATTGTACTGCAAACGCTCTGTATGTCAATATGTTTGCACCAGTTTCTCATTTTGAGCAGTGTTGATTTTGACAGCAAATTTTGATTTAGTTTTAGTCATAGTCTTTTGAATAAAATTCCATTTAGTTTTAGTCGTATTTTAGTCATCTGAAATGTTTTAGTTTTTGTCTGGTTTTAGTCGACAAAATCTACAGTTGATTTAGTCGACTAAAATGTATTTTGACGGTGCCTTGATGGTGTCGTAAATGGATTATTTTACACCTAGTTGCATGCTGAAAATAGCCGATCTACAAGCTCACAACGCGTCGCGCTGCGACGCGTTGTGAGCTTGTAGATCGGCTATTTTCAGAGCCCAACACCCGAACGCAACCAAACATAAAATAGTTATACTGGAACTATTCCCTAGTCCCTCACTAATATTTTAGTCTAGTTTTTATTTGTGACGAAATTGTCAATATATTAAGTCTTAGTTTTAGTCGTCACGGCTTAGTTTTTATTTAGTTTTTATTTAGTTTTCGTCAGTGAAAAAAGGTAGTCGACGAACATTTTTCGTCATAGTTTTAGTCGACAAAAACAACACTGCACAGTGGTACTTCTCCAGTGTACGTCTTGAATTGCATGTGTGGTGCTATTGTGTATGTCAATATATGTCTGCACCAGTGTCTCATTGTGAGTGCTTGTATACGTACTGTATACAAGCACTCATAGTGACAACATGACCTCAGATACTGTCCAAAGGGACAGTCCATCACTTACAGTACAACTGACAACTGGCTGATACTGTATGTGCACTATACTGTACATATCACAACAAGTACATGAAATACTGTGTATACGTACTGGTGTGCTAAAAGCTAAAGTGGTGCATGGGGGTTGCAAACTATTAATAGTGCATTCATAATGGGTCACTGCTCGTCCCATTGTCTCTTTATTAATGACCAGGCATTGTGTTATGTATTGACGACGGACTGTCGGACTCTCGTGAGACTTGTTGTCCCCAATCTCAAGGCTTTTGGTTAGTTAAAGGGATATTTAACTTTTTTTTTTTTTTAAATGGGTCATTTTATCATCTACTCAGGCTTTTGGGAGCACACCGGACAGTTTTTAAGTTGCTTGATTCAGTATTTAGATATTTGATGTTCATTTTATCAGACACGCCCCCTTCCTATACAAACCCATTGTAACCATGTTAGATTAATCGGAAACACCTGTCCTTGGTTCTGGTGACTGATATTGTCCTTCTAATACGTGAGGAGACCGTGTTTTTCAATTACTTTTTTCATTTATTTTTAATATTTTTGGAGGAAAATGAAAAAGATTAAATACAATTAAAAAATAAAATAAAATAAATGAAAAAAGTAATCGAAAAAACACAGCCCTCTCAGTATGAGTCACCAGAACCAAGGACGGGTGTTTTTGATGAATCAAACATGTTAAAAATGGAGTTTGAAGTTATAATGGGTTTGTATAGGAAGGGGGCGTGTCTGATAAAAATGAATATCAAATATCTAAATACTGAATCAAGCAACAAAAAAACTGTCTGGGGGGCTAACAAAAGCCTGAGTAGACGATAAAATTACCCAATTTAAAAAAAAAAGTGAAATACCCCTTTAAGAGAAAGAAACACACTAACAGCACAAGAACATACAGTGAGCACAAGGGAGGAGCACAATAAATGTTTTATACCTTGACATATGATGGCATATGGCTTCTATAAACATGCAGTCTCAGTGAGCAGTAACATTACACAGGCCTATGTGTGACGTATGGTATTTGTTGAACCTTTAACCTCTGCCATGTTAGCATCCGTTGCGCTACAGGAGTTCTCAGCTCTCACAACGTTGAACACGCTAGACTTAATGGAATCTGTGTTGCCAAGTCTATCATATTATACAGTGTAGGTCATTTAAGCCATTGAGACCTGGAACGCATCGGTGTCACTTTTTGATTTGAGCTAAAAAAGCATTATTTTACACTTTGGCTATTTTTGAAAAATCCTGAAAATTTGAATATATATATTAAAAGATTTTGTGCAAATCGTTGGATATATTTTTTTAACATTTTTAACTCAAATCTTTGCTTCTGGGGGTCCCTGGAACAAAATATTTTGAGATGGGATCCATGTCCAAATACATATACATTTTGGGGGTCCTTGACATGAAAAAGATTGAGAACCACTGACATAGTAACATACGTTTTTTTTTTGTTTTTTTTTACGTTAAGATTTAGAAGACATTTTGTATAATCGGAACCTCAGGCCTTAATGGGTTAAGCTAACCTTGACATAGAAGAAAAAAACATAAATTGGGACGTTCTCTCCCCTGGCAGGATTAATCTGATGTCTGTCCCCTTTGTCCCCCACAGCAATAATGTAATGAAGGATGAGATGGCGACAACATTTTGATGTTCATGTGTTTGGTTGCAATCTGCGTTGAATCAATATCTCATCTGTTACCATTACATTCTGCCCCCCCTGTCCAACAGAGGTTAGTCTCCATAGCGACACACCGGCACACTTTATCAAAAGGCGGGGGGGGGGGGGGGGGGTACAAGTGATGCTAGACTCTCCTAGACTTCAATCTGCTCCAGCCTGGACTGTGTGGAATCTGACTGATATGGGTTTAGCTGCCAACAGACACATATTGTGCCCATATTAACCCATTAAGACCTGTTGGCCGATTCTATAAAATGTCTTCTGAATCCCAACGGTATTCTGAAAAAACGTATGTTTCTATATCAGTGGTGCTCAAACTTTTTCATGTCAAGGACCCCCAAAATGATATGTATTTGGCCGCCGACCCCCATCTCAAAATATTTAGTTCCAGGGACCCCCAAGAAGCAAAGATTTGAGTTACAAATGTTCGCTTTAAACAATATATATTCAAAGATTTGCACACATTTTCACGCTTTTTTCAAAAATAGCAGATCTACAAGCTCGTAGCGCGGCACTCGGTGCCGCGCTACGAGCTTGTAGATCTGCTATTTTTGAATAGCCCAAAGTGTAAAATAATGCTTTTTTAGCTCAAATGAAAAAGTGACACAGATGCGTTCCAGCTCTAAATGGGTTAAATATCTTTCAATTGGATTTTTATGCCAGAACATTGTGGAACAAGTGACACGGATACAAAGAATTACAATGATTAAACGTACATCCCTCTGAGTTATATTTTTTGTCAGGGGTGGAAGGAAGGCCTCTATAACAGTTATTTATACCGCCACGCACCATAAAAATCACAACATTAAAACCCATACATACATAATAATATTGCATCTATCCATTTGGGCTTTGGCAAAAATGTTTCCGAAAAAAAAAGTCCATATGTACCTGTCTTTTTACTAAGTGGACACGAGTGCTTCTCCCTGTCACATAAAGGCACAAGCCACAGCTATGAATCACACATGAACCGGAGGCCAACGACTATATGGGAGCCATGCCCGGCCGGCTTAAATCCCTGGCTTCTCCAGTCATCCTCTCTGCTCTGTGCTCTCTCTCTACACTATATCACTCTCATTTTCTTTATTTTTATATCTCTCTCCCTCTTGTTTGCCTCTCTCTCTCTCTCTCTCTCTCTCTCTCTCTCTCTCTCTCTCCCCCCTCACACCGTCTCCTCTCTTGATCATATTTTTTTCATCTCTCTCTCTCTCTCTCTCTCTCTCTCTCTCTCTCTCTGTGATGGCTGTCCAGCTTTAGCAGGCAGCTCAGCTCCCCAGAGGAGACGCCAAGTCAGAGGGAGCAATTAAACGGCCGTGCTTGGTTTATTTATTTTCTGCACAGATTACAGTGGCCATCCTTCAGATGTTTCGCCTCGTACACCTTACAGTACTCCCCCAGCAGTCATTTAGGTGATATGTGTAAAAAATCCCACCCCCACCCCTATAACCTAAACAAAACAGAACCAGTAGTAGAAGTAACAAGCTCCGTCTTATGCTGATCATAGCTCATAGCATTATTTTACACTTTGGGCTATTCAAAAATATCAGATATACAAGCTCGTAGCGCGGCACCGAGTGCCGCGCTACGAGCTTGTAGATCTGCTATTTTTGAAAAATCGTGAAAATGTGTGCAAATCTTTGAATATGTATTCTTTTAAAGCAGACATTTTTATCTCAAATCTTTGCTTCTGGGTGTCCCTGGGACAAAACATTTTGAGACGGGGGTCGGCGGCCAAATACATATAATTTTGGGGGTCCTTGACATGAAAAAGTGCTATGGTGCATAGTCAGTCAGTGTGACCTGGTGGAGGGTGATGGGATATTACATTATTATATTATTATACTCTTCAAAATTGGGAGCAGCATCTGTCCCACAAAATCTTGCATCAGTCGGGTTCTGGCATGATTTCACGTTGCCAAAAAGGACGACAACAAAGGTCTAGGATTCAGTCAGAATAGTCAGCCTGCCATCTTCATGTTGTGTATTGCTAGCCTCGCGTGGCCAGACAATATCACACGACACACTGCGTGGATATTAGTCTGGTCCCTATCAACGATAGATTTTTTTCCAAGGGGCGGTTACAAAAAGATCCAAATAAGGTGATAAGCCCGCCCACATTTGGATACTGGGCCCTGATTGGTCCCTCACGACTTCGGAGGGAGAGAAATGAAATCTCTATTGAGGGGGGCCAGACCTAATCTGCCGAGGGCTAAAGTGCGATGCAATTTTGCAAAGGCAGATTCGTCTGGAACCAGGCTAGTGTATTGCTGGATACAGTGAGGGGGGGCTCCTTTGCCCTCTGCAAGGGTAAAGTATGTATGTGGTATTCCCGTGCCGCTCACACTTGATTCCTGCTTCCTTGAAAAATGCCTCTGATGCCAGCAGTTTCCATATGAATGCCCCCCCCCCCCCCCCTGTGCCCGCTGACGAAAAAAACAGAGCGATGACAAGGATGGAACGGCGGAATTCATTCTATATGTGAAGACTTTTCCCACTCTTCCTATCTTTCCAAGAATTGTGCCAAGTTTGATGGCTGAAGTGGTGTGACTGAGCAGCGCCGCGCACGCACGGTGATGAAGATGTTTCACTAAACAGGGATTCCTAGAGGAGAAGAAGAGGGGGGGGTGGGGGGGTGGTGGAGGACATAACTGTCAGCCAATTCAAAATACAAGCTCTTGGCTAGGTTTGCCGTTCTTTAGAAATATATGCCTCGACTCTTTTACATATGCACATAATTAATCCGCTTTTCTCTGTGATGAGACCTGTTGCCTGAGGTGACTACACAACATGTTTTTAATCCGTTAAGACCTGGAACGCATCTGTGTCTTTGATTTGATTTGAGCTAAAAAAGCATTATTTTACACTTTGGCTTTTCAAAAATAGCAGATCTACAAGCTCTACGAGCTTGTAGATCTGCTATTTTTGAAAAATCGAGAAAATGTGTGCAAATCTTTGAATATATATTGTTTAAAGCGAACATTTGTAACTCTATTCTTTGCTTCTGGGCGGTCCCTGGAACAAAACATTTTGAGATGGGGGTCGGCGGCCAAATACATGTAATTTTGGGGGTCCTTAACATGAAAAAGTTTGAGCACCACTGATATAGAAACATACGTTTTTTTTTCAGAAAACTGTTGGGATTTAGAAGACATTTGTAGAATCGGCTTCAGGTCTTAATGGGTTAATCCTCATAAAAACCCAGACACTTTGCTCTTGACGCCTGTCACAGGGCCTTTTCTTCTCCACGTCCTCCTCAAACAGGAAACAGACATGGGTTTATGATGGGGGCTTCTTACTGACTGTTTTTTTGCAATTGCTAATGCTGTAAATCCGCTTCCTTTAGATGTGATGTGAGTGAGCAGATGTGATGTTAGTTTTTTTCTTTTTCTTCTCAAAGAGGAAGTGTTGATCTGGGATCAACCCTGGCTTTCACATTAAGAATGGGATGCTCACAGGGACATAGTTCAGTCACGCTCTCATCTCAGATATGGTTCAATATGAGCTGGTATCCAGGAGTAGGAGCACCATGCTGTCAATTATCCTGTCATATGTATAAGCTAGACACCTGCCGAGCTAGCCTGGCATGATAGACTAATAGCCAGACTAATATCACAGCGTAGATCTTAGTCTGGAATCTCTGTGTGGAACCTGCATTTCCGAGGGGCAAATAAAAAAAAATGCCTCTGGTGATAAACCCGCCCCATATTTGCATACTGGGCCCTGATTGGTCCCTCACAACTTCGGAGGGAAAGATATACAATCTCTATTGAGAGGGGCCAGACCTAATCTGCCAAGGGCAATTTTCTTTTGCAATGGCAGATTGTTCTGGAACCAGGCTACTGCCGAGCCCATTCCTCCTGGATTCAAAGCTTAAATGACCTGCTGTTGCCTTTTGTTATGCTGTGTAACTTTTTCATTTAAGCAAAAAACATTTTTGATATAATCTTTCACTGGTAGATTTTTCATTATAACCCTTCCACATAAATGTGTTTAAAAAAACATTTTTGGGGGCTTTTTCTGCTCTGTTGATAGTTCAAGTGAAGACTGAGAGGAAAGAGGGAGAGAGAGACGGGGAGAGACACGCAGCAAAGGTCGTCGGGAACGGGACTCGAACCCGCGATGCTGTGGCAGTCCGGGCCATAAATGTGTTTTTTGATTACTCCTCCAAACACAATTTTTGTTACGAGTGTCTGTCCCTGACACACTCGCCAAAATGACGCAGGCATCGTAAATGTTCTAGAAATGTATTTCTATATGTATTTTAAAAAGTTGTTGTCCGTCCTCACTCTCTAGAACGAGCGAGTCAGATTTAACATACCCGCTGATACATTTTCGAGCTATCAACGGTATGAGACACACACAGAGCAAGGAGACAGAAATATTACCAATCTGGAGTGAGCATTACTGAGGACACATGGAGATATGCTGGAAAAACAGTGAAGTGTTCCTTTAATGGCACCAAAGTGGTGAAGCTAATGAGGTCCTTTTTTAGGACCTGCAGCAAAGTGAATAGGTACCTGTTTAAGTGGAAAACAAATAGAGAATAAACTCATTAAAAGTGAACGTTAGTCAATAGGAACATGACTGCAACAACATGGCTAATTTACTCCAGGGCTTAATGGGGGGGACTTGGTCACGGAGACCCTTCACGTTCATGTTTATTCAAGCACCTCTTATCACCTCCTATATTAACGGTGAAGGTATAGCAGTGAATAAATCACTATACCGCCTGTTTATGACAGAAACGTTTTGAGAGAACCGTGACATTTACATGTTTGTAAGCATATCAATGCATAGATACAGTGTGTACTGACTACAGTCTGAGAGAAGAGAAGGAGGAGCACTGGACATTTAACCCCTTAAGACCGGGAACGCATCAGTGTCATTTTTTCAATTTGAGCTAAAAAGCATTATTTTACACTTTGGCTATTCAAAAATAGCAGATCTACATATCTGTATATCTTGTAGATCTGCTATTTTTGAAAAATCATGAAAATGCGTGCAAATCTTTGAATATCTATTTTTTTAAGCGAACATTGTAACTCAAATCTTTGCTTCTGGGGGGTCCCTGGAACAACATACACTGCTCAAAAAAATAAAGGGAACACTATGATCCCTTAATTCTTTTGAGTTTTTTCGTTAGCAGTATGTACACAGTTCATGAAAAAACTCAAAAGAATTAAGGGATCAAAGTGTTCCCCTTTATTTTTTTGATCAGTATATTTTGAGATGGGGGGTCCGCCGCCAAATACATACAAATACCTTTTGGGGGTCCTTGGCATGAAAAAAGTTTGAGGATCACTGATATTATAGCAACATGATTGTTTTAAAAAAAACTGTTAGAATTTAGAAGACATTTGTAGAATCCCCAGAACCAAAGATTTGAGTTAAAATGTTTCACTTTAAGAAATATATATTCAAATATTTGAACAAATTTTCACGATTTTTCAAAAAAATAGCAGATCTACAAGCTCATAGCGCGGCACTCGGTGCCGCGCTATGAGCTTGTTGGATCTGCTATTTTTGAATAGCCAAAGAAATCTAAAAATGACACACAGATGTGCTCCCGGTCTTAATGGCTTAATTACTCGCTCAGCATCTGTGTGGTGTAATAACTGTCCGCTGTGTTCAGCCTATAGTGGAGCTCCTCAGCCTCTCAAAAGGACTTGCTGATGCTGCAGGTTTTTTTTTTTTTCTTCCTCCCATGTTATAGTTTCTGCCCTCAATCTCTCTTGATCAGGAACTTCACAGAAAACTTGCAAAGTTATGCATTTTTTTGTTGAGCCTAAAGCTGAGAGAAAATATTGCCCAGGTTACACCAAGCAAATCTGACATTAACCCATTAAGACCGGGAACGCATCTGTGTCATGTTTTGATTTGAGCTAAAAAAGCATTATTTTACACTTTTTTTACACTTTTTTTACACTATTTTACACGCTATTCAAAAATAGCAGATATACAAGCTCATAGTGCGGCACCGAGTGCCGCGCTATGAGCTTGTAGATCTGCTATTTTTGAAAAATCGTGAAAATCTTTGAATATATATTATTTTAAAGCAAACATCTCTTAACTCAAATCTTTGCTTCTGGGGGGGTCCCTGGAACAAAATATTTTGAGATGGGGGTCCGCGGCCAAATTCATGTAATTTTGGGGGTCCTTGACATGGAAAAAGCTTGAAAACCACTGATATAGAAACATACGTTTTTTTTCAGAAAACCGTTTAGGATTTAGAAGACAATTTTGCAGAATCGGAAACCTCAGGCCTCAATGAGTTAAACGACAAGGGAGGAAAGTAGCCAGTAAGCACATTTTTGAATGGAAAAAAAGTCTTAGATTCATCTAGAGAGAGAGGAGGCTGGCTCTATGTCCTTGCGCCTGCAGTTGATTGTGCAGCCAGACCCAGAGGATGTGTAAAAAGATAGCCTCATCATCATGGACCATTTTGAGGAACTAACAGCATGTTTGTTCCTTTCAAAAGAAACAGATATAATGGTGACACAAAGCTCTCTCTATTTTCCAAGGGGGGGGATAATTGAAAAGTCATATTTAAGACCTTCAACCTTGAAAGAGAAACTTTGGCTCATTTAACTCTTTAAGACCGGGAACTGTCTGTGTGTCATTATTAGATTTCGTTGGGCTATTCAAAAATAGCAGATATACAAGCTCATAGTGCGGCACCGAGTGCCGCGCTATGAGCTTGTAGATCTGCCATTTTTGAATATTTTTGAGCTTGTAGATCTGCTATTTTTGAAAAATCATGAAAAGTTGTGCAAATATTTGATTTTATTTCTTTCTTTTTGGCAGACATTTGTAACTCAAATCTTTGCTTCTGGGGGTTCCTGGAACTAAATATTTTACAAATGTTCGCTTTAAAAAATATATAATCTGAGATTTTGCCTCGAATGTACACGACTTTTCAAAAATAGCAGATTTACAAGCTCACTCAGTGCCTTGCTATGAGCTTGTAGACCTGCTATTTTTGAACAGCCAAATAAATCTAAAAATGACACACAGACGCGTTCCCGGTCTTAATGGTTTAACCGGTAGCCGAACGTCGCAGGCAGCCCTTTTTCAAAGTCGATTGAGTTTCCACGGAAGAGTTGGGGCGAGTCCACCACGCGCCCCTCTCCCCCCCCCCAGCTCAATCTCCACCGCTATTTTTATCCGTCCGACTGACAGATCAAGTGGCACTGATCAGCACACCTGCTTCTCTGTGCTGAGGGGGGCGAGGGAGCAAAAAAAAAGCAACAGAGCTCATACATCAATGTGTCACTGGCCGGGATTGTCCAACGGGCCCTGGGGAGCACACGGCGCCCACTGCTTAGGTCGTGGACCATAGACCCACCTGAAATCCCATTTCTGTGCTGAGACTGTGCCGTGCCGATGGCCTCGAGCCAAGTGAGACGCTCATAAAACAAACTTGTGATGTTTCTGATTTAGTCAGTGGGTGGGTGGGGGGAAAGAGCTCTACTGCAGGGCTCTCTCTCTCAGGAGAGAGGCCATGGAGAAAGTGTCATTATCCCATGAAGACCTGAGGCGATTCTTAAAAATGTTTTCTAAATCCTAACAGTTTTTTGAAAAAAAACAAAAAAAACAAAAAAAAACAATATTTTTCAAAAATAGCAGATCTACAAGCTCATAGCGCGGCACCGAGTGCCGCGCTATGAGCTTGTATATCTGCTATTTTTGAATAGCCAAAGAAATCTAAAGTGACACAGATGCGTTCCAGGTCTTAATGGGTTATATAGTGTTTCCACTTTCTGATTCAGGTCAAAAAACTGGACTGCAAAAAAAAAAAAAAAAAGGAAGAAAATTGAAATTGTTTTCTCAAAACAAGTTTTCCCTCAAAACAAGTGAAAGAACTCTCTCTGCTTGGTGTGTTGATGTACCTTCAATGATTTCCAGTGTGTGTGTTTTATTTTTTTTTGCAACTTCCCACAAACTTTTTTTTTAGCCTCTGCTAGCAGCGAGCGGAGCTCTAAGGATGGCAATGTCGCTTCATCGCTTTGGTGCCAAACAACACATAATCAAAAGCATCTCTCCTCGACTGATTTCTGGCTTATAGTCTTTCCTCTATCACCATCTTTAGGCCAAAATTGCCAAAAAGGTATCTCAAAATTGAACGGGCGGATTGCCATGAAACTTTGTGAGCGTCCTTCCTCTATATGGAGGATGAACCCTATACACTTCTTGATTGACCCCATGACATTGCCACTATCCTGAGACCAACATGTCTTCTTTACACAGAGACATAATAATAGGCACATTGCAGGATGAGCCTTATTGATTTTGGTGACCCCATGGCCTTTCCGCTATAGTGCCTCCTTCAGTGAATAGGCTATACAATATATGCCCCCCCCCCCCATTCTGACAATAATAACGCTATTTGCATATCCTTTTTTTTCTCCCTTTCCACTAGTGAGATCACAGGTCTGGAGCATGACAGTTCAAACTACTTTTGTCCGGTTGTGTATAATTAGCGACACAAGCAGGACTTTCCTACTTTAGTCTAACTTTATATAGCACCTTAACTCATTCACTGCCAAGGACGACTTATGACGATTATTATTTTTTTAAACAATTTTTAACTCTTCCACTGCCAGAGTAAATAAATAAATAAAGCCCTGACTGCCAGCGATTTTTCAATTTTCTTACCTTTCCAAGTAGTCACAGAATATTTATCTCCAGTATGATTGATCCTCTGATGGTTGCTAATCACGGAGGGTTTCACTGTGCTTCCGCAAAAAAAAATAAAGAAATGACATGGCAACGTCTTGTTCACTTGTTAAACGCCGTTGAAAATAGCATGTCTCGTCCAAAAATACATACGAGCCGAGACACAGTTTATTTCCCAAATAAATGAACCAGGAAGTGAATGAAGCAGTAAATCTTCGGATCACGTTATCTCCTGGTTCTTTGTGAAAAAACGGGAACAAATATATTATATTAAAAATATACATTAATACCAGCATATAGAGACATATTAGTGTGTTTCCCCAAATTAATATTATACACGTACGTATGTATTTTAGGTTGCACTGCTTTATCTCCTGTCGTCCGTCTGCCAGTAAAGTGCAAAATGGTACAGTATATATTGCTTGGTTAGTGAACATTGGTTGTACACTACTTTTCATGATATGGATGCACTGTGTGATGATACACATGATTATAACTACACCTTCAGACAGCCTTACTGTTGTGAATTTAGTTATAACTACACCTTCAGACAGCCTTACTGTTGTGAATTTAGTTATAACTACACCTTCAGACAGCCTTACTGTTGTGAATTTAGTTATAACTACACCTTCAGACAGCCTTAATGTTGTCAATTTAGTTGAACCTCCAAGAGTCTTCCAATAGACCAATCCACAGAGCGGCAATCATATAACTGTGGTGTCAAACGTCTGCCGATCCGCACCGCGACACCACAGCTACAGGCAGCGCTCTGAGAGATCCGTCTATGACTAAGGCTTTGATTGATTGAATACTTCATTAACAGTTTGCCAAAGACAAGCTCAGGGAAGTACAGTTCAATACGAGGTCTGTTAAGGGGATTTTTTAACCCATTAAGACCTGGAACGCATCTGTGTGTCTTTTGGCTATTCAAAAATAGCAGATATACAAGCTCATAGCGCGGCACCGAGTGCCGCGCTACGAGCTTGTAGATCTGCTATTTTTGAAAAATCGTGAGAATTTGTAGCAAAATCTAAGATATTTAGTTCCAGGAACCCCCAGAAGCAAAGATTTGAGTTACAAATGTCCGCAAAAAAAAACAAAAACAAAAAATCATGATTTTTCAAAAATTACCAGATTTACACGCTCATAGCGCGGCACTCGGTGCCGCGCTATGAGCTTCCCTTCCCGGCCTTAAAGGGTTAAGAGGATTTTAAACCCAAGAAAGCCCTATGGCTGGTTTCCACTGGGGTCCTGTGGGGTGGGGGGGTCCTGTGGGGTGGGGGAGTGATGGTTCAGTGGTTCGCAACTCGTGCGTGGTGTGCAGAACAAGATTACACCACGCAGCCAATATCACACAACAAGCTCTAACGCTTATTACACACATACATGTAGGGTTAGAGAATAATATGCTGGACACATGATGTGACCAGATGATATGAGACATGGAAAAGAACAGAATGTAGCAGGAAAACAACAGATGCATCTCATATTATTGTGCACAGGTGTCAGTGTAACTGATAAGAGATGGCTATGGTGTTAAAGGAGAACTTCACCTATTTTCAACCTTATCTTCATATAATTGGTCCTTATTAATGGTATAAGATGGCACCATTTCTGTCTACTCACTCTGTGTCTCATTGGTGGGCTACTGTATGAACTTTTTTTTTTCATATAAAAAAACAACAACTTTGTTTGAAATCATGTTTTACGTGACCAAACCTGCCTACCGATGATGTCATAGGTGGGCAGCAGGTTTCTGAACTGTACACAGCCCTCCTCTGAGACACAAAGTGAGAAGACAGAAATGGTGCCATCTGATAATGAGCATTAGTGATGATCATATATGAAGATACATTGAAAATGGGTGACGTGCTCCTTTAAGTGTATCAGTATGTGCTTACGCAGATGAGGGAGAATCAACGTGATGCATTTACAGGTCAAGCAGGTAAATGTCAGTCCTAATCATAACAAAATGCTAACTCACTACAGCAGTGGTTTTCAACCAGTGGTCCTTGAGGGAGTACCAGGGGGTCCCCAGCTAAATTAGTTAACATAGCCCTCAGAATCATTTTAACCACTTAGCTTTGGCTATTCAAAAATAGCAGATCTACAAGCTCATAGCGCGGCACCGAGTGCCGCGCTATGAGCTTGTAGATCTGCTATTTATGAAAAAACTTGAAAATGTGTGCAAATCTTTGAATATATTAATTTCTCAAAGAGAACATTTTTAACTCAAATCTTTGCTTCTGGGGTCCCTGGCACAAAACATTTTCAGATGGTGGTCCGCGGCCAAATGTATATCAATTTAGGGGTCCCTGGCATGAAAAAGGTTGAAAACCACTGTACTAAACAGTCTAATATAGTCAGAGTAGACTTCAGACACAGCCTTGGACATCTTTGATGGGAAACACTTCATCTAAATGTAAATGTACTGCATGGGACATAGATGAGGAAATGGTTTGGAGTAGGCCTGAAATAATATACACCACTAAATCAGCAGCTTGGGGAACACAGAAGTCATTTTTTTGTTCCAATGGCTTTTTGAGTTGAAAAATGCCATTTAGATAGCCTGGTAAACCACTGTATCCACAAGGGCCCTGTTAACAGGTTTGGTGTGTGTGATACTGAATGTTTACCTCAGGATGACCACAAATGAACACGTTATACAAGTGATCTAGCAGTGCAGTGGTAGACTTTGTACCGTACATGTCCCTCCTCATGCAGTTATGCTGCATCTGAGCGGCATTATTATTATTTCCTGAAAGGCAGTCAGTACAGCCAAAATGTGTGGTCCATAACCAACAACCACCAACAAGATACTATTACAAGATCAATAATAATAATCAACTTTATATACAGTAGCACCTTTCTTAATGAGTATAATAACGATTTGGTCCATTTGGGGTTATGTGTCACTGTACATTGCACATACGTGAAATGTGTCCTCTGCATTTAACCTTATCACATCTATTAGGACTCCTAATAGATGATGATGTGTTAAATGCAGAGAGGACAAATTAGGAGCGGTGGCAAAGTTCCGTTAATATGGCACCTGGGAAGCAGTTAAGGGGTTAAGTGTCTTGCTCAGGGACACGTCAGACGTTCTCATTACCAGACACGTGGCTACGCCCACCCGTATTTATTCTGGAGGATAATGCACCATGCCGACGTTGATCTGGCATGTTTTAACCCATTAAGACCGGGAATGTATCTGTGTCACTTTATATTTCTTTTGGCTGTTCAAAAATAGCAGATCTACAAGCTCATAGCGCGGCACCGAGTGCCGCGCTATGAGCTTGTAGATCTGCTATTTTTTGAAAAATCATGAAAAGTTGTGCAAATATTTGATTTTTTTCCCCCTTTTTTTTGGCGGACATTTGTAACTCAAATCTTTGCTTTTGGGGGTTCCTGGAACCAAATATTTTACAAATGTTAACGCTTTAAAAAATATATAATCCAAGATTTTGCCACGAATGTTCACGATTTTTTCAAAAATAGCAGATCTACAAGCTCATAGCGCGGCACTCGGTGCCGCGCTATGAGCTTGTATATCTGCTATTTTCGAATAGCCCAAAGAAACCAAAAAAAAAATGACACACAGATGCGTTCCCGGTCTTAAAGGGTTAATTGTGCGACAGCAACGAACGCACTGTAATTAAAGGGGAAACCTGTGCAGTGCTGCTTTTCATTTTACTGATGAGTTCCCTATAGCCTTCTACATAGAACCCCCGTATAAGTGAGTCAGACAGACACGGACCCAAATATCTGCTATGGGGATTCCTATGTTGTTAACCACCACAACCATCACTGTCACACCACCTCCAGTCCTATCCTCCCTTTCAACCCGCGCTAAACTGATTGCTTTGTAGATCTGTGCTACCATGGGATCTCCAAAGAGAGGACAAGGTATGGTGCCTCCATAACTCATTAAGACCTGGAACGCGTTGATTTGAGCAACAAAAAAAAAAGCATTATTATTTTACACTTTGGCTGTTAAAAAATAGCAGATCTACAAGCTCGTAGCGCGACACCGAGTGCCGCGCTACGAGCTTGTAGATCTGCTATTTATGAAAAAAATAAATAATCGTGAACACGTGTTTATATTTTTTATATTTTTTATGTTTTTTATATATTTTGTGTATTTTTTATATTTTTTATATTTTTTATATTTTTTATATATGTTATATATGTTGTGTATTTTTTATATTTTTTATATATGTTATATATTTTGTGTATTTTTTATATATGTTATATATTGTGTATTTTTTATATTTTTTATATTTTTAATATTTTTTATATATTTTGTGTATTTTTTATATATGTTATATATTTTGTGCATTTTTTATATATGTTATATATTTTGTGTATTTTTTATATTTTTTATATATTTTTTTATGTTCTTTTTTTTTGTAGAATCTGAACCTCAGGCCTTAATGGGATAACAGATGCAGAGTGTTTCGGAGGTCGTGGTGGGGTGTGTTTGGGGACTGTGACGCCTTTCAAAGCATGAGAGCAGCGAGCCCTCTGTCAAGGGATATAGAGTGAGTGTTCAGGAACATGCAACGATGAGGCCATTGAAACGTAAGGCTTTTAGTCAGTGACAGAGGTCTCTCTGTGGCTGTTCCTGGGGAGTGATATGACAGTGGTGGAGCACTAGCGGCTGACATTTCAGGGGGTCTTTTGAGTCCCCCAACCCCAAGAGAGAGGGCAGGTGAAGTCTTCTAACCCATTAAGACCTGGAACGCATCTGTGTCACTTTTTGATTTGAGCTAAAAAAGCATTATTTTACACTTTCGCTATTCAAAAATAGCAGATATACAAGCTCATAAAAAAGCTAAAATGCATTATTTTTACACTTTGGCTATTCAAAAATAGCAGGTCTACAAGCTCATAGCGCGGCACCGAGTGCCGCGCTACGAGCTTGTAGATCTGCTATTTTTGAAAAGTCTTGGAAAATGTGTGCAAATCTTTGAATATATTGTTTTAAAGCGAACATTTTTAACTAAAATATTTGCTTCTGGGGGGGTCCCTGGAATAAGATGGGGGTCCGCGACCAAACACATATCATTTTGGGGGGTCCTTGACATGAAAAGGTTTGAGCACCAGGAGGTAGTACCAGTTTCCCGGTAGACAGACGACCCCCCTCCCCTTTTTAGTATATATATATAGATTTTCCATGTTTTTTTTTGTACATAGTGGGGTTTTTTTCTCTGTATTTCTATGTTGATATTGAACTGTTTGGTTGCTACTATATATGTCTATGTAATTAATACCAAGGACCCCAACGGAAACAATTCCGCAAGGACTTTTTTGGTCGTAACTGTGTTGTTTTACATTCTTTTGCCTAATAAACATTTCAATCAATCAATCAAACCACTTATATAGAAACATACGTTTCTTTCAGAATACTGTTGGGAATTAGAAGACATTTGTAGAATGGTCTTCAGGTCTTAATGGGCTAATTGGGGCTGCAGCAGAGACAGAGACAGAGAGAGAGACAGAGAGAGAGAGAGAGAGGCCAAGGCCAACAGAGAGACCTCCAGACAGAGCTCTTGTCACAGCGCGATGGACTGCTGCTGCTGGTGATACAAGTGTGTGTTGTTGCCAGACTGGGCAAGTCGCTGCGACAGACAGGGACGCTTTGGCAGAATGGCTTGTTATATTTCATCTTAAGCTTGCAGGCCAGTGAGACCAGAAGGCTATGTCTTTGTTGCCCAAGCCCATGGCTCAGTGTGATGATATGACATTAAAAAAAAAACAGCTGTCAGTCTTGAGGCCGTGCTGATGTGTTTGCGATGATAAAGGTAATTAAAATGGCGCTAATGGTGTTTCTCTCTCTCTCTCTCTCTCTCTCCCTCCCTCTCTCCCCCCCTCTCTTTTCTTATGCACACTGGGTTGCTGTATTGTCATCCATTATTTATCAGGTGAGTAGCCTTTGATATCATTGTTGCTGTTAAAGGGGGATTCTACCGAAACTGACGTTTTATAGTTTGTTATTCCGCAAGAGTAGACATTTCCAAAGATATTTATTTTCTCTTGTTTTATGTGCTTTGAGTTATATGAGCTCTCGGGTCATCAAGCGTCTCTCCGCCGCGCACCTGAATGAAATCTTTGTGACAGGTGCGTGGGCGTGATTAGACGCGTTCGCTTTGAGGTTTCAGGGACACCGGCTCACTGTCTTCACTTGCTCAATAGAGATTTAATAGGCAACGTTTCGGTCAAGGATCTTCTTCAGGCTAACGTTTGTTATTAAATCTCTATTGAGCAATTGAAGACATTGTGTGGGTGTCCGTTACTCCTCAAAGCTATGAGCTTTCCAAATTCAAACCGACGTTTCAAAGAAATATTGATCAAAAGAAAATGTGCTGGACTACTTCACACATCTTAAATTGATATATTTCACATTTTGTTATATTTTATTTAACACTGTATTATTGGGCATCTAGTAGATGAAAGGGGGTGTAAGTGGTATTTATTTGAGCTCTATTGTATTCTGATAACAACCATTGCTTTAGAGTGTTTGTTCAGTAACAGCGGTATCTCTGTCTTTCCACCTCTTTAGTAAACAGAAAATACATTTACCAATTTTATCCTATCAGGAGAGAGAACCAATATACTGTAGGATACCGGATAAACAAGTGAAATAGGTATTGATGATAGTATCCCTAAAATGTAGTATCTGTTTATTAAAGAGATGGGGAGACCACTGTCACTGAACAAACTAGCAATGTTTCAAAATATAGAGCTTTATCTTTGTAACCAAAACATTTTTTTTTATATAAAAAAACATGTCACTTGCACCTGCTTTAATCAAAATAACTTGTGGTGCTTAATGTACCGTAGGAACAGAAATGTTCATAACATTACACTATGTTCCAGACATTTCAAGCAATGCTGAGTGTTGATGTCACAGTATTGCATTTCCCTTTGACTCCCTTTGACGGCTCGCAAAACAACAAAATATATACATTTTTAAACTACTTTGGGTGGAATTTCCAGGTTCCCTTCCATTCAAATATGTACACAATCCTACAGCCTCAAGCACAATGTCAGAAACCTACCCCACAGGCATGCCTAGGGGCAGTATACTTCAGCGGCCATCTGTGGCCAGTAGGCTTCTACCTTGTGTGAGAGCACAAGGCAGAGTCAGACTACGGAGAAACCACTTCACAACCACCTCCCGTCTTACTTATCACCGTCTACCCTCTGTTCTCTTTTGTGGCTGTTGTGTAGTCAGAAAGCTGAAAGCAAAATCTGCTTCCTGGTTTAATTTGACTGTTGGATAGCTCTTGAATATCTACAGTACTGCTCTGAAGGCTCTTCTACATCATTCACTGCCAGAGTTCTCTCTGTTTGGCAGTGTGCAGCCAGCAGTGCCAGCGTTTTTGAGCATTTTTACTAACCTTTCGAGAGCCACAGAATATTTCGCTCCAGGATGGTCGACACGTCGAGCAAAAGACAGAGGAGTATCTCTGCTTCCGTTGGGGGGCGAAAAGCGTGTCACCGCGACCCTCCGTTCTTTAGTTATTGGCTGTTGAATATAGCTTGTTCTGGCCAAAAACACAGGAAAAAAAACCAAGAAAGCAGAGAACATTTTATTTTTCTAAATCCTTTTTTTTCTTCTTTTTTTTCACTGATTTGTAACGCTTTTTTTTTACCCGGTACCAATTTTCTAAGTGATCCTGGGCGCTACACTCCCCCCAGTGGCGTGCACAGACATTTTGAGGGGCAGGTGCTCAAGTAAATTATAATTTTTTGTTCACTTGGTCTGCTCTTTTTTCCCTCTACACCTATACCTCTTTGCCAAAAATAGCTGATCTACAAGCCCACAACGCCTCGCAGCGCGAGGCGTTGTGGGCTTGTAGATCAGCTATTTTTGGCTAAAGTTCTCCTCAGAAAAGGGATGCTAGGTTTCGAGTGGTTATGGTAAAAAGAAAAATCATATCACATAAAGATTTGGCGGACCCCCTGTAGTAACTCTGAGGACCCCCTAGGGGTCCCGGACCACCTGTTGAAGACCCCTGCTGTAAACTGGAAAAAAACACTTTTTTTCAAAAGGGCACTTCTGGTCAAGAGGGCAAAGGGCAGGTGCTCTAGCACCACCTAGAGTCTATCTGTGCACGTCCCTGACTCCCCCTACCAGCCTAGGGAGCCCAGGGCTGAGCTCATGCCTCCTTCAATGCATAAGAGCCAACTGACCTTCTGGGGGGGGGGCAGTAAAGAGACCAGGATCACTACATGTTTTTGTGAGGGTATTAACTACCCTAGGGGACACGGGGAGAACATGCAAACTCCACACAGAGTAGGCCCTTTCACCAACCCCACCTAGGGTATGGGCTCTTGATTTTGTATTTATTTAATCTTATTTCAGAAGATAATATTTCTTATTGTATTATTTTCCATCCCCATTTCTAGTACACTCGTCTGTTTGTCTGCTTCCTCAACGTTCCCTTTTCTTTTCACCACTGCCTCCCTACAGCTTAATTTGTTCTCCATCGCAAGAGGGTGTCACTTAATTGCCGTCAAGAACTGATCTACAAGCTACTGTGATGAGACACATGGTTAGCTTGTAGATCAGTTCTTTCTTAAGTGCAGCCTGTGAGCTCCCTCAGAGACCTCCTCGAGGAGCACGTACATTATTTGTTTGTTTGTCCCTTTTAGACTCTACATCCTCTTTTAACCCATTAAGACCGGGGACGCATCTGCGTCTCATTTTAAGATTTCTTTGGGCTATTCAAAAATAGCAGACCTACAAGCTCATAGCGCGGCACCGAGTGCCGCGCTATGAGCTTGTAGATCTGCTATTTTTGAAAAATCATTTTTTTTTTAGATTTAGATTTTATTTAAGAATCTTCTCAGGTCTTAAAGGGTTAAGAGTCCAAGGTGAGAATATACAAAGACTTGAAGTGAAAATGGAAATCTAATGAATTAGTAATGACATTTTCCAGTCTAAAATAGGTTATATACATATATATATATATATATATATATATATATATACTGCATATCAAGCTTTCATGAAGCTGCCAAGGATGCATGGAGTGCAAACATACTGTATCAGACCTTCACACCAGGTATAATTGAAGTATCAGGCTCTTTTCAGGCTAATAGATTAATTAGTTTGCACCCATCTTCACATAAGATTAGAGAGGCTTCCTTAGTAAAGAGTGTAAAGAGTCTTGGAGGATTTATTTCCTTTTCTTTTTTTGAAGGAGGATTTATTTTCTTCTTTTTTTTTCTTGGTTTGGTGCCAGATTCTCCCTCCTGGGCATTTTCCATCCATTTACTTAGGTTGCATATTTTTGCCAATTTTGAGAACATCTCCCATGAGACATTACTAGATATAAATATATAATACAGTATATCGTCCCTTTTATGTTTTTTTTTACTAATATTTCAACAGCAAGGCGTGTGGCATGCTGTCTGTGTCCTGCATTTAAACTAAGACACACATGCAGGCATGCACATAAAGTCCATTTGTTTAGGCAGTTCACGCTCAATGGCAAGTATTGTGAGGTTATGGAGCTGGTATATGGGTTGCAGTAGTGTCAGCTGTAACTCTGAGCTGATTTAAACACAAATATATAATACGCTGTTACACCGCATGTGGTTACTTATCCGATTGTGTGACCTGCCTATGCATTGCAGACACACGAAAGGACAGGAAATGGATAGGTAACCAAATGCGCTTTTGACAAATGACTCATCCGTGGCACGCACAAACACATCTTCCCACGTGTAAGCCTAGTAACAGTAAGAGAGGTAGTGTGTGTTGACTGTTGACTGTCCGTGGCATGATTTGTTTGTATAAGAAAGGAAATAGGGCTTCTCCTGCTGTCCACTTGTTGCTGGTGGTGGCATGCCTTGTCCTGCACCACACGTGTGCATCTGTGGCGCCATGCACACAGAATACTGTGGCTGTAGGGGTTTGACACATGCACTGTATAGGGCCGCCACACATGCGCAGTGGGCCGCTTAAGCTTTGAGCATGTAGATCGGCTCTTTTTGCTACTTTTGTATGACACTGAGCTAGTACAGTGGTGGAAAAAGTACTCAAATGTTTTACTTAAGTAAAAGTATCAATACTGCAATGTAGAAGTGATCTGTTACGGGTAAAAGTCCAAAATTCTAAATTTACTTTAAGTAAAAGTACAAAAGTAATGGTATCAAAATGGACTTAAAGTACCAAAAGTAAAAGTACAAAAATGTTTGAAAATAGCTGATGTACCAGCTCACAACGCGACGCGTTGTGAGCTTGTAGATCGGCTATTTTCAAATAGCCTAGGTATAAAATAGGGCTAAAGTGTTTAATGTATGTTTTATAATGTAATAAATGATATCCGCAAAGTAACTAGTAAGTTTTACAGCAGTACAATATTTGCCTCTGAGATGTTGTGGAGTAGAAGTAAAAGTATAGACAATTGGAAGTACTCCAGTAAAGTAAAAGTACCTCAAAATTGTACTTACAGTACTTGAGTAAATGTACTTAGTTACTTTACACCACTGAGTTAGTATGACGAAATATGGCATTAATTTACAAAAAAAAAGAAATAATATAATAAATAATAATATGGAGATACAAGGTTTCTGCCCGACGGCAACACTATGTATCCAGAATATCATTATGTATTCTGGTGCGTCACAAGGGTCAGTTCTTGGTCGTCTCCATTTTATAAGCTTCTACTTAGTGACAAGATTCATAAACGTTCAGCTTCTCAACAGACACAGACATTTATGTTAACATAAAACCAGGGTATATACCAGTCCCCTTAAGCCATTAAGACCTGGAACTGTGTCATGTTTAGATTTGAACTAAAAAAGCATTGTTTTACACTTTGGGCTATTCAAAAATAGCAGATCTACAAGCTCATAGCGCGGCACCGAGTGCCGCGCTATGAGCTTGTAGATCTGCTATTTTTGAAAAATCGTGAAAATGTGTGCAAATCTTTGAATATATATATTTTTAAAGCGAACATTTTTAACTCAAATCGTTGCCTCTGGGGGACCCTGGAACAAAATATTTTGATGGGGGTCCGCGGCCAAATACATAATCTTTTTCATGTCAAGGACCCCCAAAATTATGAGAACCACTGATACAGTATAGAAACATACGTTTTTCAGAATACTGTTGGGATTTAGGAGACATGTAGAATCGGCTTCAGGTCTCAATGGGTTAAGCCTCAACAATTGCCTGAATGTGACAACATGACGTCCAGCTTAATGAAAACTACTCTGAGATTGTTTCTTTTGGTCGTCCATCTCCCATCATCCAATGAGAGGATAATATGTTACTAATCTGTTAGCATTACAACTGAAATCTTGGTGTGCGTTTTTTCTTTTTTTTAATATTATTTCTTTATTCAGGGCTCATTTTGCTCATAATAAAAGGGCTGCCAGGTCTTGTTTTCGTAAGCCAAAACATTTCTCCAAGGTTAGTTTGCTCATTTAGATGAAATCTCTCTGCTTACTGTCACAGCACCCACTACAGCAGCACGACTTCAATCCACTCTAAGCACTTATACACTAGAGGTGTGTGTGTGTGTGTGTGTGTGTGTGTGTGTGTGTGTGTGTGTGTGTGTGTGTGTGTGTGTGTGTGTGTGTGTGTGTGTGTGTGTGTGTGTGTGTGTGTGTGTGTGTGTGTGTGTGTGTGTGTGTGTGTGCACATCAAGTACACTTCCTGTGTACGTACATCTGTGTAGTAAAGACACAATTGGTATATTTATAAAAAATAATGAATTTATAAATAATCTCTGACAGCCGCAGGTATAAAGCTCACCCCATGTCTGTATCATCATGAACAGTCCTTTACTGGGGTGATGTTTATCCTTCATAATCCTCTTAGCCCTACCCAAGCACCTAGTGTTGAATGCGTCCTGCATACTACTGTAGCAGCAATAGCACATCTAGATCAGCTATTTTCAAATAGCTGATGTACAGTATATAGAATTAACCCATTGAGGCCTGAAGTTCCGATTCTGCAAAATGACGTGTTCTAAATCCTAACGGTTTTCTGAAAAACGTATGTTTCTATGTCAGTGGTTTTCAAACTTTTTCATGTCAAGGACCCCCAAAATGATGTGTATTTGGCTGCATACCCCCATCTCAAAATATTTAGTTCCAGGGACACCCAGAAGCAAATATTTGAGTTAATGTTTGCTTTAAAAGAATACATATATTGAAATATTTGCACACATTTTCACGATTTCCCAAAAATAGCAGATCTACAAGCTCATAGCGCGGCACTCGGTGCCGCGCTATGAGCTTGTATATCTGCTATTTTTTTTAATAGCCAAAGTGTAAAATAATGCTGATTTTGATGCTATATTAACACATTTTGCTGGGGACCTCCTGGAACACCCTCAAGGACCCCCTGGAGGTCCCCAGACCCCACTTTGAGAACCACCGTTCTTCTATGAGACCTTGAATTACCTCAGTAGTCTCACTTTCTTTGCCATGGTCTCATTTGCCAATTATCTCGTGGCCACATATTATTTTATAGCAGATTATCCACATAGTGGGTGAAGCACAGTGGTGCTTTATGACGGAGAGCTCTCCTCTCATAACCAAAAAGCAAAAAATAATGAATAATATTTTTTTTATTCAGCAGAGACGGTCATATTTTTTATTCAGTCATGTAGCCTACTCTCATTTCTCAAGCCCTTTGTGACAGTGGTTTTGTCATTTATTATTATAATTATAAATGTACTCCTGTAGATAACTATTAACCCATTAAGACCTCAGGCCGATTCTACAAAATCTCTTCTGTTTTTTGAAAAAAAACGTATGTTACCATGTCAGTGGTCCTCAATCTTTTTCATGTCAAGGACCCCCAAAATGTATTTGGCCGCGGAACCCCCCATCTCAAAATATTGTGTTCCAGGGACCCCCCCAGAAGCAAAGATATGAGTTACAAATGTTTGCTTTAAAAATATATATATTCAAAGATTTGCACACATTTTCACGATTTTTCAAAAATAGCAGATCTACAAGCTCATATTGTGGCGCCGCGCTATGAGCTTGTAGATCTGCTATTTTTGAACAGCCAAAGTGTAAAATAACGCTTTTTAGCTCAAATCTAAAAATGACACAGATGGTTACAATCACCTCATCTCAAGTACGCTTTCTATTGTTTCCTGTTTGTCATGTGATGTGTGCTGAGGTCATGTGGTACAACCTCCCAGCTGACCTATTATCCTACACACATGAAGAAAGGTCACCAAGGACATGAGTAAAGACTCCCCGCAGTCACAACAATTGCCTGTAGTTGTTGGTCGTGATGTATCGTCCTAATATTGAGTGCCGCCAAAGCTAACCGAGAATATATTGTGGGACAGTTGCCTGTGCCTTGGGAGAATCTCTTTTATAGTGGTGAGTACATTACATATTATTGAAAGAGTAGACAACAACAC
The DNA here is from genome assembly GCF_963454915.1 of Gymnoscopelus microlampas. Lineage (NCBI taxonomy): Eukaryota > Metazoa > Chordata > Actinopteri > Myctophiformes > Myctophidae > Gymnoscopelus > Gymnoscopelus microlampas. The sequence continues at coordinate 34,038,250 of NC_139941.1, forward strand.
GCTCCTCGAGGCTTGTTGTTGGGTTTTGCAGGGGAACTCTAGTGGAATTATAAATCTGCTGGTGCAATAAAACCCGAAGCTGTAAGAGGATTCTGGTGTTGTTGTTGACAAGTGTATATTGAATCCTGATCCTAAATTAGAAGGGGTGATGTTGGCATGGCATACTCTTGATGTCGCCCATTAACTGTGAAAAGCACTACAGTATGAAATCCTACAGTTTCTGTGCGGTTTTATTTTTTCTTCCCTGCACTGGAAAAAGTTGCTGGTTGTGGGTGTTTATTTTTTGTTTAAGCGGTTGAAGGTATATTGTGCCAAATAGCTAAGCTGTCACCACTAACATTGGCACAAATTTTCCGATTACTCCGAGAAAAAGAGTGGCATATTGGGTTTTTTACTGCGTCGAGGATTGGGTCTTACAGAGAGACCATTTGATGAATGTCTTGACACATCTGTGAACATTATTTTAGAGCCCCTCAGAAAAATCAATAGTGTTTGCTCCGGCCTGCCTGAGGCAATGATATCCATGAATGCTTTATTTACCTCTTTATGCATGGAGGATTTGAGGCACTACTCAACGCTGACTAATGAATGAACTGGTCTTCCACTATAGCCCATTAAGACCTGAAGCCCATTCTATACAAAATGTCTTCTAAATCCTAACAGTTTTTTGAAGAAAAAAAAAAAACGTATGTTACTATGTCAGTGGTTCTCAAACTTTTTTATGTCAAGGACCCCCAAAATGTATACGTATTTGGCCGCGGACCCCCCCATCTCAACATATTTAGTTCCAGGGACCCCCCAGAAGCAAAGATTTGAGTTACAAATGTTCGCTTGAAAAAAAATACATTCAAAGATTTGCACACATTTTCACGATTTTTCAAAAATAGCAGATCTACAAGCTCGTAGCGCGGCACTCGGTGCCGCGCTACGAGCTTGTATATCTGCTATTTTTTAAATAGCCCAAAGTGTAAAATAATAGCTTTTTTGCTGAAATCAAAAAAATGACACAGATGCGTTCCAGGTCTTAATGGGCTAGAGAAAGCCGGTCCCCCACCGCCCCCCCCCCCAACTACCATGCATGAGAGAGGGAGTCGAGAGCAACCTTAATCACCTCCAAATGTCACACACCGGGCCCTTGCAATTCATATTCCATCCACCCTCCACCTCATCAATAATAGGTAAGGGCCGTGCTCTGCTGGGGGAAAGGAGGGGGATAGGGGGGGGAGAGGGCAGGGCTATAGCGTCCCTCTGCCCCTGTGGAGACCCACGGAGAGGCCTGGAGGAGGGGGGGAGTAGTGCGGTCGCTATGGCCTGCTCCTCCTGTCTCTCACGGGCTAATGAGGCGGATGTCAGGTGTAGAGGCCAAAAAAAAAGGAGCTCCTCCGTTGGATGGCACATCATTGAGCGCAGAGAGAGAGGGCCGAATCGCAGGGCCGGGCCTCCGCACCTCCGCCTCTATAATTGGCACCTGATGTCTCAGATGACTTGGGATGCGCTGACATTCATTACACTTAATAATGCTCTCTCCTCTCCGGTGCTTCTTCACGTGCTGCTCCTCTCCTTTTAGCTAACCAGTCACACAACAGTAATGCTATTTGGCTTCAAAAGGAGCCCCGGTGTCAAGCACCGCACCCGCCCCGTTCTTCTTGACACGAGGTTCCACTGCAGTTACAAGAAGGCAAGTGAATGAATGTACACCGTGTACACAGTATTTGTTCGCCAATTGTTTTCCAGTGGCTGTCTTTCACTCTACATCATGGGGGTCGGGGGGGGGGGGTCTTGTTCAGGTAAAGTTTAGCCTTCGTGTTGTTGGAAGATATTCCTCCCTCAATGTTAACCCTTTAAGACCGGGAACGCATCTGTGTTGGCTATTCAAAAATAGCAGATCTACAAGCTCATAGCGCGGCACGAGTGCCGCACTATGAGCTTGTAGATCTGCTATTTTTGAAAAATTTGTGCAAATCTATATATATATATATATATATATTTTTATTTTATTTTTTTTTTAACATTTTTAACTAAAATCTTTGCTTCTGGAGGTCCCTGGAACAAAATATTTTACAAATGTTCGCTTTAAAAGATATATATTGAAAGATTTGCACAAACTTTCACGATTTAAAAAAAATAGTAGATTTACAAGCTCACAGTACAAGTATGAGCTTGTAGATAAATCTGCTATTTTTGAATAGCCAAAGACATCTAAAATGACAGAGATGCGTTCCCGGATCGAATGGGTTAAGCTGCTAAACAGAGAGGGAGGAATATCTTCCAGCAACATGAAGCCATCCACCAACGGCACGGGGTTGCATATTCAGGGAGAGGAATGCTTGATTATGACCGGGCCGTCATGTGGCCATGCAGCGTCAAGAAGACAGCCTTATCTTGGCTGAAAGCCTTCTCCCCTGTCATCAGGTACATACCGGGGCTATAGTGAGCCTATGCTGTTTCTCCCGCTGCCAATCAGGGCCCTGCAGACCTGCTGTCCCCTGCCAGGGTCAGGGAAACAGTGGAAGGTCCGTCCGGGTTCCCGAGCAGCACACCGCTGCCGCATGTTGGCACGCTCGGCCAGTCTGTCCTCTCCAATCAGGGTTGAGTTCCCCCGCCACTATACTGCTGCGTGTGCAGGACAGCGTGTCCGGAGAGAGAGCAAAGCTCCTTCAGCTCAAGGATCACTAAAGGCCCCCTCGCTCGCCCCCTGCTCCGGTGAAAGGAGAGAGCCATCTCTTATTCTGCTTTTTCTACACTTTCCACTGGGCATGGGGGGTGAGATGGTGGAGAACGGGATGCTCGATGCATTTAACCCATTTAGACCGGGAACGCATCTGTGTGTCATTTTTTAGATGAATTTGGCTATTCAAAAATAGCAGATCTAGATCTGCTATTTTTGAATTGTGAAAGAATCGTGAAAATGTGTGCAAATCTTTGAATATATATATACATTTTTAACTCAAATTTTTGAATCTGGGGGTCCCTGGAACAACATATTTTGAGATGGGGGTCCGCAGCCAAATACATGGCATTTTGGGGTTCCTTGACATGAAAAAAGTTTGAGAACCACTGATATTATACATAGCAACATAGTTTTTTTTTCAAAAAACTGTTAGTATTTAGAAGACATTTGTAAAATCCCCAGAAGCAAAGATTTGAGTTAAAAATGTTCACTTTAAAATATATATATATTCAAAAGATTTGCAAAATTGTTCTTCTTTTTTCAAAAATAGCAGATCTACAAGCTCATAGCGCGGCACTCGGTGCCGCGCTATGAGCTTGTAGATCTGCTATTTTTGAATAGCCCAAAGACATCTTAAAATGACACAGATGCGTTCCCGGTCTTAATGGGTTAAAATGTGGCTGCACATTGCAATTTTCAACAAGAACACAGCGCCTACGGTACTGTATTCCTCATGCTGTTTGTTTTTGAAAGGTATACTGTACTGGGTTTGCTTTGTTCTTTTCTCAACTTGTTGAACATGAAGGTAAACGTGCCACGCGATGCGACACACCTCATAATTGCCGTGGTTGCCATTACTCATCTGCATATTATGAAGACCTTGCTTTCGTTCTCGCATGGAAACAAGCCGAGTGAAAAATGGATGTTCATTTTACATTTTACTTGATGAAGGTTCATGTGTTTAAAGGAATCAAAATCCCTCTTCTGCACAGAAAAAAAAACTATTGATGTGCCAAATGAATCAAAGAACATAATGATTTTTCTCTCCTCGTGTGTTTGTACCACAGTTATATGTGATCATCATCATAACCGGCATTTATGTTCATTGCATAGACAAAACCTGACATGAAATTATATTTATCTTTTTCATCACAGCCAATTTAATTCAATCTGTGCTATTCAGAAGTCGAATGCCCCACATTACAATGATGCATTATGCATTTATTCATTTGTGAGCACACGCGCACGCGAGAGAGTAAAACCGCGGTCGAGCATCTTACAGCGGGGAGGATCATTTAGACAAAGAAAGCTAACGATTTTCTTTATTTTTCATTTTTGCAACTGATATCGAGCCGCACAATAAAGGCCCCGTCAGCAAATTCCGGGCAAAACGAAGCGGGCCTAGACGAGAGAGAGATGAGAGGTGTGGATAATGACTGATGTTGTTTTATTCATCTGTAGGAATGAATGCTGACCACTGTTTGTTTGTTTGCATTGAACTCATTGTGTTTGCAGTCGGAGCTGGTAGAGTCGGTGAGTGTGTAATTAATTCCCCCTGACAGCTAGGCTACGCAGGGTTTTGACACGCGGGGAGTTAAAAAAAGCAGGCCTTTCTTTGCTTGTTGTCAGAACAGCATGTGTGACGTTGCACTATTTTCGGTGCCATTGTGACCCCGAGGGAGAATAGCCCCCTCAAAAGTAATCATGTATTCCACACCAGAGAGCAGAGCAATGGTCGGTGAAAGGAATTGTTATTGTTATTATTGCCTCAAGATTGTAAAATGTAAAAATACAATAGTTACTTTTTAGAGACAGGTTTCCATAGAGTCCACAGTGGTAGCCATTTAAATGAACATCCTACTGTGTGTCTCTTCTGTAACTACTGTATCTTCAACTATTACAGCAGCTACTGCAGCCTATTGTTGTCTCCACCAGGCCGAAAGGCATGGCAAGAGAGTATGTTTTGCACCCTGTCCGTCCGTCCGTGTGTCCGTCCGTCTGTGAGCAGCTAATCTCCGGCACCGTTGGCTTGATCGCAGCGAAACTGTGCACACACACTCCCTGGATGCCAATTCCGAAATTCTGCCCCAAATTTTTCACATGCCTGTTATAGCGCCACCAGGAGGCCGCTTTTTGCAAAACTATTTTTTTGACCGTACTCCTACAGATTTTATCCAGGCGTCACGCAAATCGGTAGACAGTATCTCTATAGTCATTAAACCAAAGAGGTCTTTCAGATTTTTCATATTCCATCCTGATTGGCTAAGAATGGCCTCCAAAGTTTGCACGAGTGCTCCGTTTTGCACAAAATGCCTCAAATCATGAACACAGCGTGCAATTTCCGTGAAATTTTGCACATACATTCTCACTATGCAGAGGAAGAAATGCCACTTGAAAAATATCAAATCAGCCTCATGGTGGCGCTATAATAGGCCGATTCATGTTTTTACCTATAACTGCACCGATCTGTGTAAAACTTTGAATGCGTTCTCCCTAGAGGCCAAGAATAAACCTTTGCCCTGCATTTTTCACATCTGCCTTCTATAGCGCCACCAGGAGGCCGACTTATGTAAAACATATTTTTGGATATTACTACTTCAGATTGTATCCAAATTTCACGCAAATCGGTACACATGATCTCTATAGTCATGTGATCAAGACGGATCTGTTTGATTTGTCATATTCCGTCCTGATTGGCTAAGATTGAGGAGTGGCCCGTTTGGAACAAAATGCCGCAATGTCATGAACGCAGCGTCCGATTTCTTTCATATTACTCCTGCAAATGTTGTCCAAACATCACGCAAATCGGTACATATTATCCCTTTAGTCAAGTGATCAAGACGGATCCGTCCGATCCGTCCGCTTTTTCACATTCCAGCCTGACTGGCGAATTCCAAACATTGCTGGACCACTCTAACCTAGTGTACCTGACCTGGCGGAGACCTGTGCTCCGAGGAGCACTTTTTCTAGTTTGTCATGTCATTGACAGAACTGACTAGGCCTATTATGCAGGGACGTGCACAGATAGACTCTAGGTGGTGCTAGAGCACCTGCCCTTTGCCCTCTTGACCAGAAGTGCCCTTTTGAAAAAAAGAAAATATATATATTTTTTCTTTTTCAGTTTACAGCAGGGGTCTTCAACAGGGGGTCCGGGACCCCTAGGGGGTCCTCAGAGTTACTACAGGGGGTCCGCCAAATCTTTATGTGATATGATTTATCTTTTTACCATAACCACTCGAAACCTAGCATCCCTTTTCTGAGGAGAACTTTAGCCAAAAATAGCAGATCTACAAGCCCACAACGCCTCGCGCTGCGAGGCGTTGTGGGCTTGTAGATCTGCTATTTTTGGCAAAGAGGTATAGGTGTAGAGGGAAAGAAGAGCAGACCAAGTAAACAAAAAAAAAGTGTAATTTACTTGAGCACCTGCCCCTCAAAATGTCTCTGCACGCCACTGCTATTATGACACACTTTCTGCAATCCTTGTCTAAAAGGGTAAGGGAATTGGAGTTTTCAAAAATGATTTCCTCTAAAGATGTTGCACAAAAGATTGAAAGTTCAAACATACTGTACAAAGCGTGACTGTCTCTACGGCCACATCTGTAAATGACACGGTCATGCCATCTGTGCACTTTTGCCCTTTGTTAAACTTGGAAATGAGCCGTGCTCTTTAAAAGTCTGGGTGAATGTAGGTCACATGCCCTTCTGCTTGTGGTCCCTGTGGTCTCGCTCTGCATAAATAACAGCACATCAGTAGCTACTTCAAACAGGCTCCACAGGGCCGAGACGAGCCTGACTTGACCATAAGGGCTTGTTTTTTGGTCACACACAGAATGTCTGTGGATATCTGCCAAATCGGCTGTGTAGATGAGCTTTAGCACTTCGGCTGTGTACAATATTTGAATAAAACATTAATGAGCAGGCTACTCTTTCCGATACGCAAACGCATACTGTACACACAACAACAGTACATCTGAATATGTAATGTAGCCTATATAATATAACCTTTTCAGATATGCTGTATCGTTTTTTCTCTTTTTAGAGTCATATTTTATTCATTCATTAACTGTATTAAGACCTGAAGCCGATTGTAGAAATGTCTTCTAAATCCCAACAGTATTCTGAAAAAACGTATGTTTCTATATCAGTGGTTCTCAAACTTTTTCATGTCAAGGACCCTCAAAATTATATGTATTTGACCGCGGACCCCCATCTCAAAATATTTAGTTCCAGGGACCCCCCCCCAGAAGCAAAGATTTGAGTTAAAAATGTTCGCTTTAAAATAAAATATATTCAAAGCTTTGCACACATTTTCACGATTGCCCATAAATAGCAGATCTACAAGCTCATAGCGCGGCACTCGGTGCCACGCTATGAGCTTGTATATCTGCTATTTTTAAATAGCCAAAGTGTAAAATAAGGCTTTTTAGCTCAAATCAAAAAGTGACACAGATGCGTTCCAGGTCTTAATGGGATAATATAACTTATATGCTGTATCGCTTCTCTCTTTTTAGAGTCATATTTTATTCATTCATTAACTGCATTACAGCAACAACTCAACGGTTCATGTATGGCAGATAATGAGAAGGTTCAGTGGACAGGTCATGGTGAATAGGTGAACCCCCTCGCCTCTCTCCTATAGCACTTGTTACTGTAAGCGTCAGGGGAAAGAGATAGTACTCGGCCAGAGCTGTCCAGACCAACATGGTAGTCTGAATATTTCTTACCCAAGGCTTTTAAAAAGCACTGTCTCGAGGAACATCTTTGTCTGTCATGGTAGAGAAATCTTATTCTCTGAGATTCTGACTTGAAAGTGCTTTAACCCATTAAGACCTGGAACTGTGTCATTTTTAGATTTGAGCTAAAACGCATTATTTTACACTTTGGGCTATTCAAAAATAGCAGATATACAAGCTCGTAGCGCGGCACCGAGTGCCGCGCTACGAGCTTGTAGATCTGCTATTTTTGAAAAATCGTGAAAATGTGTGCAAATCTTTGAATATATATATTTTTAAAGCGAACATTTTTAACTCAAATCTTTGCTTCTGGGGGTCCCTGGAACAGAATATTTTGATGGGGGTCCGCGGCCAAATACATATCATTTTGGGGGTCCTTGACATGAAAAAGATGGAACACCACTGATGCAGAAACATACGTTTTTAAGAATACTGTTGAGATTTAGGAGACATGTAGAATCGGCTTCAGGTCTCAATGGGTTAAAATGCGGTTTCAGACACACAGTGTTTGCCTTTAGCATGGCTGCCAGAGTCCTGATTAGAATGAAGTGAAGTGGTAAATCGAATTGGCGTGAAGGTCAAAGATGACAACTTGAAGCTGGAGAGTTTGGCAGAACAGGTTCAATGTTTTCTGGTGGTGGAGGCAGAGGCAGATAGTGTGTAGAATCTCTGAGTTGAATGAGACAGAGTAGGGTTTTTTCTTGTGTCAATGGCATACGGGATGAGAAGGTTCCCTCCGTAGCGGTCAAGAGGTGGACGCACATCCCAGCATTTTGACGGGTGCTGGATCAGAATAGATAAAACTGTAAAGAAAGAGAAGGTCCGCACACCTTCTTAATGCTCCCAATTATTTTTTTTACCAGGTGCAGCCTGGTCTATGAAGAGACTGACCTACTAGTCATCCACGACATATTCTCGACATATTCGCGAGATGTTTTCGTACATTGGCTGTCCTGGCTGTCCTTTACTCCTTTAAGCCAATGGGGACACTTCCCCCGTTTTGCCTATCCTTTAAGCCAATGGGGAGACGGGCCATTCTCCCATGCTATGGGATCATACGCCCTCCCGTCTCTGTCTTTTTTTCTTGTTTATTAATAGAGTGGTAGAAAACACAACGTTTCGGCCTCTGCAGCCTTAGTCAGGTGTTAAGGTTCCCACATGTACCACTGCAGGTCTATTAAAACCACAGATGACCGGTGTCCCCCAGAGTTCTATTAGGTCCTCTATTATTTCCCCCTACTCCAATTTTTTTCCGCCAAAAGTAGCCGATCTACAAGCTCACAAAGTTACACATTGCGACTCGTTGTGTGTTTGTAGATTGGCTATTTTCACCAAATGTTTGCCGCACAGAATAGGAACACTACGGTTCAAGTGGTTTAAATCCTGCCTTCAGAGCCATCTTGTGCCATCCCCATACCCTAACATTCCTCTCATCTTCTTTATTGTCCATCTAATTATACGTAATAAAGGATTTCTTTGCATTCATCGAGCAGCACTAATGACATGGTCATATAACAAACACAGACAATTTGCTTTATTCACAACCCATGTCGTACTGGGAGAGAAACGGGCTGTTTTGAATTCTAACCATGTGTTCACTTTAATGTCATATCTCACTTGCCAGTGAATTTACCACTTCAGCAACTGCAATAATCACAAACACTAAGTAAACAATATTGTAATTATAAACTTGACTAACTTCATTTGTTTTGAATGCCGTAGTTTTTTGTGTTGAATGCTGAAGGAAAATGTCTAATTCAAGCTCCAAAATGAAAAAGGAATTGCAGTTTGAAAGATTATTTACATGTTTAAAGGACGACTTCACCACTTTTCAACATATCTTCATATAATAGGTCCTCACTAATGCTCATGATAAAATCATTAAAAAAAATCTACTTGGTCTGTGTCTCATAGGAGGGCTGTGGACAGTCCAGAAACCCGTCTACCAGTGACATCATCGTTGGGCAGGATTTTTTTTTCCAAAAAGATTACATTTTTTTAATTCAGATTTTTATTAAGGCGAGAACAATGGGATCTATTATTGCATTGCAACTTTCCAGGAATACAAAGCCTGCAGTTTCTATTAGCTTGGATTCCCCATCGATGATGTCACTGGTAGACGGGTTTCTGAACTGTCTACAGCCCTCCTCTGAGACACAGACTGATTAGAAAAAAATGGTACCATTTTATCATGAGCATTAGTGAGGACCTATTATATGAAGATATGTTGAAAAGTGGTGAAGTCGTCCTTCAATGTATGTTTTGAATAGATTACAGGAGCTCTTAATTGTTATGTGACTTTACATGCACATGCTCCAAAGGATACAGTCAAAATGATATAAATAATAAAAAAAAAAACCAATATGACGCTTTAGCAAAAACAGTCAACATCTGTAGTTTTGCAGTGACTTTCTGGTGTTCCCACCCATTTAGTTTCCATTTTAATATGGTCTCCAGGATAAAGCAGAGAGACATGGGGTTCACACACACACAGATCTTGACAGCTGCTGCTTAGCATAGAGGAGCATAGCTTCTTCTCTGGCCTTTGGAGATGTAATCCCAAACCCTAGAACCCAGACATCGTCCTATCGGTCTTGTCTGCCTGTCACTCACATCTGTGCTGACTCAGCACTTCTTGACAGCGAGCAGAAACATTGACTTAAAGCACAGGAGAGGTCAGGGCGCCCCAGACCACACTTCTTCTTCTGGACCTCTGGGTCTCCCACTCTCTCTTTCTTTTCCTTTTCTCTCTTATCTTGCTATCTCAGCTCTTCATTCCCTTCATTTTGCCAGTGGTGTAAAGTAACTAGGTACATTTACTCAAGTACCGTACTTTAAGTACAATTTAGAGGTACTCTTACTTTACTGGAGTATTTGCAATTGTCGATACTTTTACTTCTACTCCTTCTGCATCTCAGAGGCAAATATTGTACTTTTACTCCACTACAATTATTTGAAAACATTACTAGTTACTTTGCAGATATAAATGATTACATTATAAAACATACATTAACCACGTTAGCCCTAATTTATACATAGGCTATTTAAAAATAACCGATCTACAAGCTCACAACGTGTCGCATCGTGCCGCGTTGTGAGCTTGTAGATATGCTATTTTCAAACATTTCTATACTTTTACTTTTGGTACTTTAAGTACATTTGGATACCAGTACTTTTGTACTTTTACTCAAGTACATTTTGAATTCCGGACTTTTACTTGTAACAAAGTACTTCTACATTGCAGTATTGATACCTTTACTTAAGTAAAAACATTTGAGTACCTTTTCCACCTCTGCATTTTGCTCACCATTACTACATGTACAAGTAAATACAACTAGAGAACATACCGAAAGAATAGCTATTTTGATCAGATCTTCACTGTTATCAATATACAGTACCTCCAGTAGCTACATAGATAATAAAGGAATTCTGCACCAAATCACAGGCCATGTCAGACCAGTTTTGATTTCGTCGACTAAAACTATGACGAAAAATGTTCGTCGACTACCTTTTTTCACTGACGAAAACTAAATAAAAACTAAATAAAACGAAGCTACGATGACTAAGACTAAATATATTGACAATTTCGTCAACAAATAAAAACTAGACCAAAATGACTAGTGGAGAAGAGATCATTTTGTGTTTGGCTGTGCTCGGGTGTTACGCTCTGAAAATAGCAGATCTACAAGCTCTGCGAGCTTGTAGATCTGCTATTTTCAGCATGCAACCAACTGTAAAATCAGCCATTACGACGCCATCAAGGCACCGCCAAAACACATTTTAGTCGACTAAATCAACTGTAGATTTAGTCAACTAAAATCTTATGATATTTAGTCGACTAAAACTAGACAAAAACTAAAACATTTCAGATGACTAAAATATGACTAAAACTGAATGAAATTGTATTCAAAAGACTATGAATAAAACTAAAAATCAACAGTGTCAGACCAAAATCATGGGTGAGCAGAGCAGAGACCAGGCAAGGTCAGACCTGCACACTCGCATATACAAACACTCACACACATGCCGTCCAATCTTAATTAGCATTAATCACTTAGCATTGTGAATGCTGCATGGCTGCCAATTACCAATGATTACACCCTATTAGCTTCAGGGAAGGTAACGGGGGGTCATGGCCGCGGACCGGTTTTCACTGGACATTATGCAGCAAAGAATCTGCATGGTGCTGTAATAGTGATGAAAGGAACTTTCTTCCTACGCTAGAACTATGCTAATGTCCTATTAACTGGGACATTTGCCACCTGCAATCATCCCATTGAAACGGGTCTTAGATGTGGCCCTATTACCACCACGCTCTTTTGTAGTAAGGGGTCTAACGGTGTCATAACCCGCCCTCTCCTTGGCACGCTGTGTGACGTGTCTGTCTGATTGATCAGATGCAAGAGGTTCATTAACTCTTTAAGACACGCATCTGTGTGTCATTTTTTAAAAAGATTTCTTTGGTTATTCAAAAATAACAGATATACAAGCTCATAGCGCGGCACCGAGTGCTTGTATATCTGCTATTTTTGAACAATCATGAAAAGTTGTGCAAATATTAGATTTTTTTTTTCTTTTTTTTTTGGCGGACATTTGTAACTCAAATATTTGCTTCTGGGGGTTCCTGGAACTAAGTATTTTACAAGTGTTCGCTTTAAAAAAATATATAATCCAAGATTTTGCCACGAATTTTCAAAAATAGCAGATCTGCAAGCTCATAGCGCGGCACTCGGTGCCGCGCTATGAGCTTGCAGATCTGCTATTTTTGAATAGCCAAAGAAATCTAAAAAACGACACACAGATAGATGCGTTCCCGGTCTTAACGGGTTAAACATCTCCTCTTCATATTAGGACGTAATTGAATGTTCGACAGCCGTTTATTGGACGATGTGAAAACAGGGCGGGAATCCGATAGCAACGGGAAAAGCATTTTTACTAATGAGCTTAAAAACATTTGCTTATCTTCCTAAGTGCTGAATACGATGGAGCTGTGCCCCGGGGTTAAGAATGCATGCAGCAGACAGAGAGCTTTGAAGGGAAAGAGGGAGCACGCGCGCACACACACACACACACACACACACACACACACACACACACACACACACACACACACACACACACACACACACACACACACACACACACACACACACACACACACACACACACACACACACACACACACACACAGGTTTGTATTACTTTACTTGTGAGGACATCAACACTTTAGGACAGCCATGTTATGAATGCCATTTAAAAATAATAATTGCTAACCGTAAGCCTAAAGCCGAAAAACAGCAGATCTACAAGCTCACAACGCGTCGCGCTGCGACGCGTTGTGAGCTTGTAGATCAGCTATTTTTCGGTGCGTGACACTGGCGCGCAACTAAGTATAAATCATGTTGAACTCTAATTCCAATCCCTAAACCTAACCTCTAAATGTCTAATCCTGACCTGAATGTTTTTCTAATTGTAAACGTATCTCTAAAACACATTTTTTTTTAACTATAAAACAACCATTTGTCTTGTGAGGACCAGGAAAACGGTCCTCACAATGTATATTTCTTCAAATTCTACTATACTTGGTCCTCGCAAGTATAGTAACACACACACACACACACACACACGCACACACGCACACACGCACACACACACACACACACACACACACACGTGCGCACACGCACACACATAAATGAAAGCAGAAGAGGAAAAGGGGGGAAGGGGAAGGAGGGGGATTTGAAACTAATTTGCATTGCACAATTGATTTCTTGCAACTAGCCCTGTCCGCAATGTCAGTCATTCGCCTCTTTTGAGTTTTAATTAAATACCCGGCTGAGTTCTGTTCGAATTTTCTGATTTGAAGCCACAATCAATAGGAGCAGAGTGTCCAAAGATTGGGCTCCCCCGTTCACTAAATCAATTCCAACAATGCTTCCAGGCCTAGGCCCTCCGTGCGGGGATTCTACTACACACAAGGGTGTCACAGGAGATAATATCTCACCAATCGTAGCCATCCTCTGTCCCCTGTGGGGGTGGGGGTGGGGTGGTGCGGGGGGGTACTATTTCACTGTCAGCACTGCTACCCTATCCTATCAGCTCTCTCTCTCTCTCTCGCTCTCTCTATTTCTCTCTTTTCTGCTTCCCTGACTCCTTTATGATACGATCTCATCATACAAAATTATATTACGGGTCATAGAGAGTAGAAATGGATATTGAATTATCGCCTTAACCCTTTAAGACCAGGAACGCATCTGTGTGTCATTTTTAGATTTCGTCGGGCTATTCAAAAATCATGAAAAGTTGTGCAAATATTTTGGGTTTTTTTGTTTTTTTTTGGCACATTTGTAACTCAAATCTTTGCTTCTGGGGGTTCCTGGAACTAAATATTTAACAAATGTTCGCTTTGAAAAATATATAATCCAAGATTTCGCCACACATTTTCAAAAATAGCAGATCTACAAGCTCATAGCGCGGCACTCGGTGCCGCGCTATGAGCTTGTATATCTGCAATTTTTTAGAAGAAATCTAAAAATGACACACAGATGCGTTCCCGGTCTTAATGGGTTAATGGTAGGGAAGCATGGGCTACCTCTCTACTACCTAGTACAGTACCTAATGCATATTGCATGCTATACCAACACATTACATTTACATACATATTACAATATGTACAGTACACATATATATTACACATTACATGGTACATAAACTATGTGTACATACTGTATTACACATTACAATGGTACATATTACCTACATACAATATTACAGTACCTGTTACACCTACCATATACACTACCTTTCAGATTCACATGACATACTATATAGACTAGTAAACCGTAAATATACATCAAAAGGCCAAAAGTCAATCAAGATGTCAAGTAATAATTGGCCCAGTCACTGAGAAACTGTGCACACACACACTCCCTGGATGCCAATTCAGAACCTCTGCCCCAAATTTTTCACATGGGCCTGTTATAGCACCACCAGGAGGCCGATTTGTGCAAAACCCATTTACTCCTACAGATTTTATCCAAACGTCATGCAAATTGGTACACAGTATCTCTATAGGCATGTGATCAACACGGATCTGTCCGATTTCCCATATTCCATCCTCATTGGCTAAGGTCCAAAGTTTTTCACACGCACATTCCCACTAGGCCGAGGAAGAAATGCCACCCTTTTCACATTGGCCGGTTATAGCGCCGGCAGGTCTAATTTAGCACAAAATACCTCAAATCATGAATGCAGTGTCCAATTGCCATCAAAGGCTTAAGAAGAAATGCCACCCTTTTCACATTGGCCTATTATAGCGCCACCAGGAGGCCACAATAACGTACCTGACCTGGCGGAGACCTGTGCTCCGAAGAGCATTTATTCTAGTTTTTATGTTTGTTTATTTAGGTATTTTTGTTCAGTTTAGTTTCAAATATTTAGTTTCCAGATAGGGTTTGCTCTTTTCAAGTTTTTATTGTTTAAAAATGTTTAGTTAATTAATTTGAATTAATTTCATACATAGTGGAGGTCAAAGCAATTCCAGAGCTAAAGTTAGGTTGAAAAGGGTAACCGTGTTGTTCGGCAATATTTTGCCTGTGAGGCGGATGTTGAAGAAAAGGAAATTAATTTGAAAAAGCCTATTTGCAAAAGGTGCCTCAGAATGTCACCATAAGAGGCGGGAACACAAACAACACATTACGGCACCCAGAATTATTTAAAGACTAGATAATGTTGCGTTAATATAATTGAATAAGTGTACAGTTATTGTCATTAATGACAAACCAAGTGGCTTAGGAGGCTGTGGTGTGATGCTAAAGAACACGTAACGTAACGTAACGTAACGTAATTTCCACAATAACATACAGTACATGCACGCCCATATCCGCTCTAGACCGGATCTGCAGACTGCAAAGCCAATTGATCCCCGTCTATGTTGTACTGTATGCACAACCGTTATGTGTTTGCAAAATTAGTGTTCCATCGTCCGCACCATCTCACCAGTCGGCAACAACAAGCCATTTGTTTTAACTCGTTAAAACCGGCAAAGCATCTGTATCATCTTAGATTTTAGCGTTGGCTAAAAAAGTGTCTTAATGGGTTAAAACATTAATGTCTCGCATATCACAAAAGAAAGCTTTAATGTGCATTGGCCAGAAGAATGCTGTTTCTACACGACAACGAACTACACACCATACACATCCTATAGATGTACATATACAGTAATACACAGTGCACATTCTATACATTTGATACTAACGCTGATGATGTATTATCTATCTATAGGTAACCCCGCCCCCCGTGTGTGTGTGTGTGTGTGTGTGTGTGTGTGTGTGTGTGTGTGTGTGTGTGTGTGTGTGTGTGTGTGTGTGTGTGTGTGTGTGTGTGTGTGTGTGTGTGAACAGCTAATCTCCAGCTGTTGGTTTGATCACAGCGAAACTGTGCACACACACACACTCCCACTGTATGAACCCGAAAACACTTGGCTATTGGGTGGCCCCACCCACTTGATTCTTTTATGCAAGAGAACTGTGAAGCAGAAAACAATAGTGATCAATATAACAATAATTTCACATTTTAATTGTATAATAATACATTCAATTTAAGAATTATACCATAAAATATAATTAATGGATTTTCACTCATGTAGCACCAGAGAGATGATGTGAAAGATGAACACAGAGTGTGTTGCACCAACACAGACGCAGCCTAAAATATCAGCAGCTTTCGATCAACAACAGGAACATATGACCCCTATTCAACACAGGCACAAGAGAGGCTTGTTTTGTTTTATTTTATTTATTTAGGAGAAGCAGACTGAGACCACTTCACTGTGTTTACAAAAGGCGGCTTTCCATATGCATGGCCTCACCCTACCCCACACCACACCGCCCACTTGTGCCTTGGTTTCCACTACAATGAAGTGGGTAGAGTGGTGTGTAAGTGGTACTAAACTGGTGCCTAAAAAGTACCCAGTCCTGGGTAGGTCTGAGCTAGGCCAAGCTGGGCCACGTGCCCAGGTGATTTGCATTTGTATACAGGACAGTTGGCCACTCACCTACATTCCATTGTTAGGCAAAAATTTACATTACAAATGAGTGTGAATGACCGGAGTCTGCTACTCATACCTGTGGATTTGAGCAGGGGTACTTTTGTGTAATGGAAACGGTAGATATTTTGATGCGGTGTGGTGTGGTGTGGTGTAGTGTGGTGTGGTGTGGTGCTTAAGCTGCAATGGAAAGGGGGCTAAAGTGAAGGCCCATTAGGGGGAAATCTATAATACCAAACATGCACAGTTTTAGAATTACTGTTAACGTTATTCAAATGTGGTGGCATGTGTTCAGTGACATGAAAGTATTACTCTTGCAGCTATATTTAAAACTTTTTTTTTTTTTTTAATCAACATTGCTTAATCATTATGTTATGTGATTGCTACTTCAGTGAACTTTAACAACACATTACTGATATTACAATGGGACATTATAAATCATTAGTATCATCTAACCCATTAAGACCTGGAACGCATCTGTGTCACTTTTTGATTTGAGCTAAAAAGCATTCTTTTATACTTTGGCTATTCAAAAATAGCCAAAAAAATAGCACTCAGTGCCGCGCTATGAACTTGTAGATCTGCTATTTTTGAGAAATCTTGAAAATGTGTGCAAATCTTGGAATATATATTGTTTTAAAGCGAACATTTTTAACTCAAATCTTTGCTTCTGGGGGTCCCTGGAACAAACTATTTTGAGATGGGGGTCGGCGGGCCAAATAAATATAATTTTGGGGGTCCTTGACATGAAAAAGTTTGAGAACCACTGATATAGAAACATACGTTTTTTTCAGAAAACTGGTTAATATCCCTCGGAACACATTTCCCACAAATCTGCATATACTGTAATGCCCAGCCAAATGCATGTATTATTTTCTAAGTCATTCTTATTTTTATTTCTGTGAACTAAAATCACACCTAGTTTTAGTTTCTTACTTTAGCATTAGTGCAATATTATAACCTTGATGTTGTACACATGTGCAACTGTACACAACATCCTCCAAAAGGAGCTTAACGGATGAACTTCATTGGTTTTATGATTGAAATTCAGAGGGCCCCTGTGTACCTCCTTGTGCTTCACCTCAGGCAGGCTGTACATTGCATCTGTAATGAAAATGTGTGTGTGTGTGTGTGTGTGTGTGTGTGTGTGTGTGTGTGTGTGTGTGTGTGTGTGTGTGTGTGTGTGTGTGTGTGTGTGTGTGTGTGTGTGTGTGTGTAGGGGTGGGGGGGGGGGGGTTTACTAGCTTTTCATTTCACATCGTGCATTCCTCTGCTGACTGAAGTCCTCTGTCAGAAATGATAAACTCCAATTTGGCGAGAGGTCAAGTGAAATATTAACAAGGGCCTTTGGCACACCACCCAATCAATTACCAAATGATATATTCATACATCAATGTAACACTACTGACAGCCCAAAGAACAAATGCCTCATTGCAACAGGATTGGCATTTGAGCTTTCTCTCTTTCTTTCTTTCTTTCTTTCTTTCTTTCTTTCTTTCTTTCCTTCAATCTTTCTTTCTTTCTTTGAGAAGCCAGTTAAGTGTTTTTTTGGGGGGCCTTTTCCCTGTGCGTGCGCCACAGTAATCCATTTCCACCGATTCAAACTCAAATGTGATGGCAGAGTGTTTCAAACTGTTTTGCAGCAATTGTTTTCTTTTTTTTGTGTGTGCCGCTCTCGACTTGAGCGAGACTAATTCAGTTTTCACTATCGACAAATTTGTCTCATAGGATGTTTTTGAAATCTACCCCCGTCCCTCAGAATGAAACCTCTTGCTTTCATTCTCATACAAACCGTATGCAGAATAATCGGTATGCTGATCATAGTATGCTCAAAATGGCTGTACAGTGTCTTCCTGGCTGCAGACACATCTGGGAATACGAATGCAACGGAGCGAGTGGGCTCCCATCTGGGTTGACACAAACTCACACATCACTTTGTTTTGGTATTCTATCAGAGTACCTGCTACTCTTTTTTTGTTTTGGTATCGCCTCCGCCGAGGTTCCAAGCGATCTGAGCATGGAAAGAGTTTTCACTAGCGTCAAGACAGACTTGATACCGTTAACATTTAAACTAGCCACTGTAAATGCGAAATGCATCAAATGTATCAATTTATTTACATTTCTCAACCAAAATGTTATCAGAAACTGTTTTTTTTGTGTGCACATCCCACGCCTGCATTTAGGCCAGGTGCTGGACATCAAGGGAAGAATCAAGGATGTTTATGCAACGTTTCGACCTTCTAGGTCTTCATCAGGCAAATAAATAATTTGCCTGATGAAACGATGCATAAATAAAAAGTTAGTTTTTTTGTGGAGCTTGAGAACAGTGTGCAGACTTCCTCCTTCTTATCCGAAATAGAGAAGTTGCCATTGTTCTTTCACATTCTGCTGCTCAGAGTGTTGGATGTTGCTATGATGAGCGGGGTGCTCCTTCCATTCCGACATCTCGCCACTCCGACTAGTGGCTTCCGCGTGCGGTTAGGGTTAGGGTTAGGGTTAGGTATAGGGTTCGTCAACGTCGGAAAGGCGACATGTCGGAAAGGCGAAATGCACCCATGATGAGCGACTACATTGTAAGGGCATTGCAGTGGAAAATTAAGTACCTGCCAAAATCAAGTTGAGTTGAGCAACCATGTGTTAGAAAGAGAGTTAGAGAATCCCCTCATGTCTGGGAATTTCCTCAGAAGGAAATTATGAATGACGTATGATGCAGGCATGCCTGAGGGCTGCCCTAATAATGATGAATACTTAATCACAGCCAGTCAATGATAGAACAATGATAGTCAGTTCAGTAATTATCACCATTAACTCTCTCAGTGCCAATGAAATAAAAAATATGTTCATACAGTGCCAGCAAATGTATTTATTTTTAAGTAAAAAAAAAGTGCTCAGGAGTCGAGATACAGCATTTTCAGTAATAAGTTAAACAAGAAGTGAATGGAGCAGCAAATCTTCGGATCACGATATCTTGGGTTCTGAACATTCTTTTCCAAAAAAAAATGTTTTATTATTATTTTTATTTTTTTTTAAACTCGGGATTTTTCGTTCTTGGCACTTAGGGCATTCAGAAAAAACTCGGGATAACTCGTTTTGTGGCACTGAGAGAGAAGAGAAGAGAAATAGGAAAGCTTTTACTCTGAACTACATAAGTAAGACTCAACTGACTCAACACTGTTCCGACATTGGTTACCAACGTCTTGACCAGACGATTCCTGGACGATTGCTGCCAGCACTGATTATATAATAGTTCTTCCCAACACCATGCATTGTAAAAGCGAAATACACAAACACCATGCGTTTAACTATGTAGACTAAAGCAGCAGGTATTAAATAAGATTCATTAGAGTCACCTCAACTTGGGTTCAGAGGCCATTTCCCCTGAATCCCTACGCAGCCCTCAGTGGACCCTCATCAGCTTCCCTGTAAATAAATCAGCCACCAACTGTGTGGCTCTCTTGTCTTCTGAGATTCAATCTACCTCTTGACCACTGAGCCACTGTGCACTTTGCTCACATCTGGAGACGCAGGGCAACATGAATGGTTTTCTTTTAACCCTTTAAGAGCGGGAACGCATCTGTGTGTCATTTTTAGATTTCTTTGGGCTTTTCAAAAATAGCAGATATACAAGCTCATAGCGCGGCACCGAGTGCCGCGCTATGAGCTTGTAGATCTGCTATTTATTTTATTTTTTGAAAAATCGTGTGCAAATCTTTGAATATCTATTTTTCCATAGCGAATATTTTTTACTCTATTACAACTTCTGGGGGGTCCCTGGAACAAAATATTTTGAGATGGGGGTCCGCGGCCAAAATTAATATAATTTTTGAATATAAATGCGCTATGAGCTTGTAGATCTGCCATTTTTGAATAGCCCAAAGAAACCTAAAAAAAAAGACTCTTTCCCGGTCTGAAAGGGTTAAGAAAGGGAAAGAGGGGGAGAGTGAAGTAGGGGGTACAGTTATTGTAGGTTTACGGAAAGAGAGAGGGGAAGTTGGAGAGCAATCGAAAGAGGGTAAAGACAGAAAGAGAGAAAGAAAGAGAGGCAGATGTTGTGTTGGGACGTGGAGGTTATAGTGGAGAAAGCTGAAGGGAAGGGAGATTTAGTGAGCACAGGGAGGCAGTTATCTGGCCAAGAGAAAGGGGAAAGGGAGTTTGGGGGGTTAGCAGAGGGGAGAGAGAGAATGGTAAGGTTTACAAAGAAAGGAAGAGATGGGGAAAAAGATGGAAGAAAGAAGGAAATGGAGAGGGAGAGAGTGAGACTTGTGATATATCCCAGCATCCCTCCCCCCTCTTCTGCTTGATGGGGAAAATGAGTTAGAAGCAGGAGCTTTGTCAAGGCAGTCACGGTTGGTAATTAGTTTCTGGCCTTTCAATTTAAAAGTATCTTGAGACGGCGTAGGTAATGCTCAAGGCGTTTTGCAGTCGTTGAATGAGTGATCAAAGCCATTCAACCTAGCAGCCGCGTTCCATTCAGAACCTTTTCTCAAACAACCAATTTAGATTTAGAGACATGATTTATGTGGATGGTGTTGGTGCTCCAACAGGAAAACATATAAACAAACAGAACCATGCACTCTAAAGTAGTTCTGTTAGTGTTGTTCAACATGCATGCGTGTTTATTACACAGATACACACAAGAAAGAAGGATCTTTTTCCTGTTTTGCGACATGGCCCCCATCAGCAGGGGAGAGATAATGGGTCTGATTAAAAGGAGGTTATGCTCTCATGGTCAACGTAACCAGTAAAATGTTGGTATTTTGGACATTTCAAATGTACTCTGAGTGGCCATATCTTAGGCAGGTATCCATTAGTGTATTTTTTTAATGGCCATCATATCAATACTAGAATGGGTATTATGTTATGCTGTATCATTTCACATGGTATTATGTCTACATTTCCAACAAAAAGGCTAATAGTGGTTCATCTAAATGTGTAGTCTACTGTATGTAGTCTTAGAAACAAAGTTCATGAAGTTCAGTGCCTGGCTCATCAGCATAATATTCATGTGTTCACAGTATCAGAAACCCACCTTGAGAAATTCTATTCATTATTTGTTTTCTATCACATTCCGTTGTCTATACCAACTTTGAAATCATGTTGGCGTGTTTGTTTGTCCGGTCCGTTTCTTTATTCCATTGTATTTTTACAGAATTTTTGTATTTATCTTTTGAAAAAGGAAAATATGACAGCAATAACAACATGGGGGGAGGATTGGGGAGAGGGAGAAAATGGAAAAAAATGTCTGACTGCCAACATGTCTATTCTATGTGACTCTGATAAAGATATTTATATGAAAAAATAAAAAAAATAAACCCACCTTGAACCCTCATTTGGTAATGCTGCAGTATCAATACAGGGTTACAATATATTCATAAAAGATAGAAATAGATTTGGCGGTGGTGTGGCAGTCTATATTCAAAGTCATATTTCTGCTTATGGATGATCTAACTATACTAGATGGTATACAGAACTACTACTTTTTACGGTGTGGCCGAATGCCAAGCCATTTATAGTATAATACGATTTGTCTCTATATTATGTGCCGTCGAAAGTGGGCCAATCACAGCAGACATCAAATACGCCTGAAAAAAAAGTGAAATACAGTAGAACCATCTCCGGCCATATTCGTTTTTCTACAACAACCACAACCAGGAAATCATGTTGGGTGTGAAAGTGGTATCGTGGTTTATCATCTATGCATGTAAAATCTGTAGAATCTGACTCTAGTCTGTAAGGGTCATATTTACACGCCTGCACAGCACTATGGATAAGTCATGCACACAGGTACGACATGACGTTGTTGGTGTGGAAGGTTTGCCCAGTGAGCCGAAAAGTTGAACTGAGCAGTTTGAATTGCCTGGCAACTACAGTAGTCTCTCAGGCCAGGCAACTATTCCACAATCTCTGAATGCCACATAGAGTCTGTAACTACACCTCCTGAAAGCTGATAACGGGTGGTTGTCATGTTTGTCATTTCCGTTCTCAAAAACATTTTTTTTTAACCCATTAAGACCTGGAACGCATCTGTGTCATTTTTTGATTTGAGCTAAAAGGCATTATTTTTACACTTTGGGCTATTCAAAAATAGCAGATATACAAGCTCATAGCGCGACACCGAGTGCCGCGCTATGAGCTTGTAGATCTGCTATTTTTGAGAAATTCTGAAAATTTGTGCAAATCTTTGAATATATATTTTTTAAAGCAAACATTTTTAACTAAAATCTTTGCGGACCCCCAGGAACAAAATATTTTGAGATGGGGGTCCGTGGCCAAATACATATAATTTAAATACATATCACTTCAAAGATGAATCCGCTGTACTCCCTTATAATTTTCAGTGCTTCCGTTGCAGAGACTGTGTAGGGCTGTCATGATTACAAATTTAAGTTGTCGATTAATTGTCACTCAAATAATTGCCATTGACGATTTAATTGTGTGTTTGGCATTGCACATTGAAACATATAAATCATTTATTTCTGTTTGCCTTTTAGGCTTTGTAATCATAAATTGCACAGGGCAGATATGACAAATAATTAATTATACAAAAACATTATTGACATCATTCTTTGTCTATGAAACGTGTTTGTTTCCTGGCTTCAAGAAATGGTGTGTCAGAAGTAATTCGGCATTTCTCGCATAAATCTTGAGGCTTTAATTGTTTCACTAGAATAAATTAACAGGAATGAAAGTCATTTTACAAAATGAAGACACTTAATAGCTCATCATTTAAAGGACAATGCAAAAAATAAAAATGACTATCATTTGTATCCCAGTTTTAAGTTCCCATATATATATAAGCCCACTATGAGACGTACGTTGAGATGACTCATTCCGAGCATGTATTTATGTCTCCACAACGCACCTGGAGATTAGAATGTTTATCTGATGACCCTGTGGGGCGTGCGTCTCTCTCTAAAGCCAGGTATAAGCTCAGCTACAAGATGATCCATGGCGGATGTGAGAGACTTTGTAATCACATGCAAATGGGTGTCATCAGCATTTGCAGCCACCAAATTTCTTTAGTGGCCAAGGAGTCTAATAAAAGCCGATTGATTCAGCAGTATTGTGAGGATTAGGATGGCAGACGCCTCATGTTTATACATGAGACACAAAATGTAATTCTGATGAGCTTGCGGGCTAGCTGGCATAGGCATCGCTCTCCATTACGGCTGCTTACGATGCTAACAAGCTATTTTTCAACGAACTGTGAGGCAAATATAGAAACTTTTTCCGTCTCTGTGTTTTTTGTGGCAGTGCCTGACTGTTGAGAAGAGGTACTGTAACAAACAACAACAGAACATTTGTTGTCACAACGTTGTTCTGAGGTTATAAAGTTAAAAGTTTAAAAGTTCAATCCTCTGATGGAAGCCAGCTTCATTGACAGAACAATATTATTAGTTTGTGTATATACTTTAGATTTGAAGAGTTTTATTCAAACTTGAAAAAACAATCAACTGTCATGTAACAGTCATCATTTTTTAAATTAAGTAGATGATCCATAAATATGCAGTTTATCGGGAGTGTCAGTTTCTCTCCATTAAAAGTCCTGTTACGTTATAGCGCTGCGCTTTACGCTTCTTTCCACTTTATCACAGATGCAATGAATCTGTTCCTGTTTTTATAGTTACCTATATAATATCTACTCCATCATGCATTTTTGGCAAGCGAAAGCCTATTGGTCAAAGTGGAAATGCTTTTGGCGCTTCGTTGAGTACACAACTCTTTACATATGATTAAAAAACGTTTTGTTAGTTATTTTTGGCATTTTTTGTAAAATACTTCCCTCCCACTAACTTTGGAAGCCTATTACGGACGGTAGGGACTATCAGAATTCTGCTTTTTTATGTTTATCACATAGGTCCAGAGATCATGTGTAAACATTTTTGTGAGATTTGGACAAAATCTGTAGGAGGAGCAAAAAGTGTGTTTTGAAGAAAATTCAAAATGGCGGAAAATCGATACAGACACAAATGGGCGTGGCCTATATGGAGAGTTGCGTCAGGCCCCAAGGAATCCAGGGGAAAAGACAGTTTGATTCTACGACTTACGGTTCAAGAGTTATTGGCCTGAAACGTAAAGTGGGCTGTGATAGCGCCACCATGAGACCGACTGGTGTCAGCGAGGCAAGCAAGGCATAGCGAGGCACGCAAGATAGGGCCCCCTAACCTTTTTAGTGCTTTTAAGTTGGGTAAGTGATATTTTCTGGTAAAAACAAAAAGTATTTTGTTAAAAGGTTAAAGCACTATATTCTGATAGTGATTATTGCTATAGGGTGTTTGTTCAGTAACAGGAGTCTCCCCGTCTCTCCAGCTCTTTCATAAACAGAAAATACATTTTCCGGTAGGTGTCTCAGCCAATCAGGAGAAAGTAGGCCTACCCATTTTTAAGCTTCATTTGTATTAGTGTTCCAGTTCCAATTTTGTCTGCTCATTTCTTAGTGTCATTACTTCCAATTTCACTTGTTTAATCTGTATCCTGATTGAGTTCTCTATCCTGGTTGGATAAAATTGGAAATGAAACTGAAACTGAAACGAAAATGCATTTTCTGTTTAATAAAGAGGTGGAGAGACCAGGAGACTCCTTATACTGAACAAACACTCTATAGCAATGAGTACTATCAGAATATAGAGCTATTTAACAATTATTTTAACCAAAGAAAATCACTTACCCTACCTTTAATTATTCAAAGAAAGTATTCGGTAGAATAATCGCTAAGAAAATAACGGGTAGTTGCAGCCCTAGTTTGAACAGTGCTTGTATGTCTGAAACTAGCAGTTGTACGAATACATCTAATTTTGGATCTCTTCCGTCAACACCAGCAGTGTTTCCCATTGAATATAATGTTATCTGAAGAGCCAATCAACACCTAACTGAGCCCCTATAAAGGTGTTTATGACAACGGAAACCTCACCTGCCTCTGAACGCGATAGAAACAGCGTTCATGGTGGTTGACTGTCAGCCAGTGTTGCCAGATTCTGTGAGAGAAACAAGCATCCAGGTCTAGCAAAACCAGCTCAAAAGAAGCGACTATGGGCCACACGAGCGCTTTAACATATACATCAGCTATTTGAAAATAGCAGATCTACAAGCTCACAACGCGTCGCATGTAGATCGGCTATTTTCAAATAAGATCTTGCGGGGAAATTATAATAAGCAGATCTGGCAACCCTGCTTTCAGCGCTGGTAGCCAACACCTGGATGCTACATCTGAGAAAAGACACTTCATCAAGTATCATTTATTTCTCCGAAATAGTAGGCGCTAGCTTCATAAAAAACAATTATCTAATTGGTTAGGGTTAGGCTTCAATTATGAAAGTGTAGATGTGGCAGTTACACCTAGCTTGTGAAATCTTGGCAATGAATATTTACATATGTTTTTGCCTTTTATTAATAGAAATATATGACGTCTTGTGTTTGAATTATTACCTTGTGTGTCGTCCTCTCTCACCAACACAAAAAAAAAGCAGAAACTTCATAATAATATCTTACAAATACACCAATTAACACGTTGAAATGCTTTAGCTAAAACACTTTAATGTGAGAGCAATGTATCAGTCTCACAACGGATGAACAGTTAAGCCTCAGTATGGAGGTGTTGCTCATCTGTCTGTCTGTCTGTCTGTCTGTCTGTCTGTCTCTCTCTCCCTCCTTCAGTGTAGAGTAGTGATGAGCGGGTCGGGTTTTTTCATGACCCGCCCCGCCCCGCGACGGAACCCAACCCGCCTCAACCCGCCCCGCGAACCCTATATATAAATCTATGGCTCAACCCGCCCCGCGCCCCGCGATTTCTGTAAAATCATGAAGGTTAAATAATCTTCAAGTATACACCCCAAGTGTATTCAAACTGTTTTATTGTTTGTTTGTTTTTTGCGTGTGAGAGCAGCTGACCCGCTTACCCGCAGGCCGCATAATTGCCTCTGAAATCCTGAGTCGACCCACCCGCGCCGCGGGTTGACCCGCGGGTCCCGCGGGTTACGGGTCGGCCCGCTCATCATCACTAGTGTAGAGTATACCATAGTAACTTCTTCTCTCCCATCTCTGCCTCCTCTCTCTCTCTCTCTCTCTCTCTCTCTCTCTCTCTCTCTCTCTCTCTCTCTCTCTCTCTCTCTCGCTCTCTCCCCCTCCCTCCCTCCCTCAGCGTTGCCAGATTCTGTGAGAGAAACAAGCAACCAGGTCTAGGAAAACCAGCCCAAAAGGAAGCGACTATGGCCCACATGAGCACTTCAACATGAAACATCAGCTATTTGAAAATAGCCGATCTACAAGCTCACAACGCGTCGCATCGCGACGCGTTGTGAGCTTGTAGATCGGCCATTTTCAAATAAAACATTGCGGGGAAATTATAATAAGCAAACCTTGCTCTCTCTCTCTCTCTCTCTCTCTCTGTGTGTGTCCATCCCTCTTCTCTGTCACTCCCTCTCAGCTATCTCTCTCTCTCCCCACCAGTCCCACCCTCTTTCCCCCCTCTTTTCCACGCCCCTCCCCCTCTCCTCTCCTTTCATGAGGGGAAGTGCACCGCAGAGCCCAACAGCATCAGTCTGTCAATAACTGACAGAGGCTTGTCTCAGTCAATCAGGCCTGGGATAAGGCTGGCTGAAGCCCCATTGGCGTAACAGGAGGATCTAACAGAAACAACCTATAACTGACACCGTGGCTCCAGATCTATGCTCTGTAATCACTGGGGGGAGTCCCAACAACCTCTCAAAGCCACGCCACACAGCAGCCCCTTCTATTCGCCAGGCCTTTTTCCTGACAGTGGACACATGTGCCGTGTAATTGCTTCTTCTTCATGCCGTTCAAGCTTTTATCGAAATTGATCACGGGGGCCCATGCTGGCTGCAGCGTGTATAACCCATTAAGACCGGGGACGTGCATCTTTGTCACTTTTTAGATTTGAGATATAAAAAAAGCATTATTTTACACTTTGGCTGTTCAAAAATATTCAAAATAAATGTTTTTTGGCTATTCAAAAATATTAAAAATGAATGTTTTTTGGCTATTCAAAAATATAAAAAATAAATGTTTTTTGGCTATTCAAAAATATTAAAAATAAATGTTTTTTGGCTATTCAAAAATATTAAAAATAAATGCTTTTTGGCTATTCAAAAATATTAAAAAATAAATGTTTTTTGGGCTATTCAAAAATAGCAGATATACAAGCTCATAGCGCGGCACCGAGTGCCGCGCTACGAGCTTGTAGATCTGCTATTTTTGAGAAATCGTGAAAATGTGTGCGAGTCTTTGAATATATATTGTTTAAAGCGAACATTTTTAACTCTTATTCTTTGCTTCTGGGGGGTCCCTGGAACAAAACATTTTGAGATGGGGGGGGTCCGCCGCCAAATACATATCATTTTTTAGGTTCCTTGACATGAAAAAGTTTGAGCTCCACCGATATAGAAACGTATGATTTTTTCAGAATACTGTTGGGATTTTCGAAGACATTTTGTAGAATCGAACCTCAGGTCTTTATGGGATAAATGCCGTGTGACGTTTACCGTACCACAGAGGTGGCCTCTGTAAACAACGTTCCTCATTCATTCGGCGTGGCGACGGGGTGACGCCGCATGGCGTGCGGAGGAGACATCAGAGGAGTGTTGTGCGAGAAGTATTGTGTGTGTTCCATGGCCCATCACAACATTGTGCAAAAGATTCACAGGCAGCTTACATGATTACTTCTCGGTTACTTTGTAGAGAGAGAGTGGATGGGTGGATGGCTTGGCTTTATATCAGCTTGTGTGTATGTTTGCCTGTGTGTGTATATGTTTGTATGTGAGATAATTGCTTGTGTGCCCTGTGTGAGTATGTGTGGGGGTGAGAGAGAGAGAGAGAGAGAGAGAGAGAGAGAGAGAGAGAGAGAGAGAGAGAGAGAGAGAGAGAGAGAGAGAGAGAGAGAGAGAGAGAGAGAGAGAGAGAGAGAGAGAGAGAGAGAGAGAGAGAGAGAGAGAGAGAGAGAGAGAGAGAGAGAGAGAGAGAGAGAGAGAGAGAGAGAGAGAGAGAGAGAGATAACGCATTGAGGCGTGAGGTTCCGATTCTGCAAAATGTCTTCTAAATCTAAAAACGTTTTTCTGAAAAACCTATGTTTCTATATCAGTGGTTTTCAAACTTTTTCATATCAAGGACCCCCAAAATGATGTGTATTTGGGCCGCGGACCCCCATCTCAAAATATTTCGCTCCAGGGACCCCCCAGAAGCAAAGATTTGAGTTAAAGTTTGCTTTAAAATAATATATATATATATATTCAATGATTTGCACACATTTTCGCGATTAAAAAAAAATAGCAGATCTACAAGCTCGTAGCGCGGCACTCGGTGCCGCGCTACAAGCTTGTATATTTGTTATTTTTGAATAGCCAAAGTGTCAAATAATGTTTTTTTAGCTCAAATGAAAAAGTGACACAAACGCGTTCCCGGTCTCAATGGGATAATGGACCCTTACAAGTCCATTGTTACTGTACACTCTCAGAGTCGCAGTAAATTAACACTGGGTTTTTCTCAGTGTTATGTGTGTGTGCTTGCTCGTCTCTGTAGCAGCTTTATTCCAGGGTTCACACAGAGGCCTCTTAGTCCAGTAGTGTGCAGAAAAAGAACCCCCGATGCGGGCATGTTTTGTTCAGCCACTCTCTCTCTCTCCTTCAGTGTCAAGGATTAGGCTGACATCTCCTGACTCCCTGCCTTTCAAATGAGGAGGACTCCTGTTGAAAACCTGAGAGGGTGCTCTCTCTCTCTCTCTCTCTCTCTCTCTCTCCACGTAAAGCCGATACTCGCACTTGCTGACGTTTCTCATCCTTTGCCCTCCACCTATCTCATCCTTGCTAAAAAGGGTGGGGGGGGGAAAAAATCCATGTGAAGTCCCCGGTGACATCGCTGGGGCTGTGAGAAGGAAGAATGTGCCGGTTTTAACCCGTTAAGACCGGGAACGCATCTGTGTGTCATTTTTAGATTTCGTTGGGCTATTCAAAAATAGCAGATCTACAAGCTCATAGCGCGGCACCGAGTGCCGCGCTATGAGCTTGTAGATCTGCTATTTATTTGTTTTTAAATCGTGGAAGATTTGCAAATCTTTGAATATATCGTTTTTTAAAGCGAACATTTTTAACTCAAATCTTTGCTTCTGGGGGTCCCTGGAACAAAATATTTGGAGTTTTGTGGCCAAATACATATTATCTTCGGGGTCCTTGACATGAAAAAGTTTGAGAACCACTGATATGTATAGCAACATAAGTAAAAAAATAATAATAATAATTAAAAAAAAAAAAAAAGATTTAGAAGACATCTGTAGAATCCCCCAGAAGCAAAGATTTGACTTAAAAATGTTCGCTTTAAAAATATAAATATATTCAAAGATTTGCAAAAATGTTTGAAAAATGTGTCAAAAATAGCAGATCTACAAGCTCATAGCGCGGCACTCGGTGCCGCGCTATGAGCTTGTATATCTGCTATTTTTGAATAGCCCAACGAAATCTAAAAAATGACACACAGATGCTGCGTTCCCGGTCTCAATGGGTTAAAGGACTTTGGCTCTCCGAGCAGCCGTGTGAAATAGTAATGTCTAACTCAGTCAGGGATCCTGGAGAGGGAGAGAGAATGGTGCTGTCAGTCTGATCGTTCAGGTAACCCCTCCGCTCGCTCTCTCTTCTGCCGTCCATTTCCTCACACTTTGGAGGGTTTGTTGCTAAGGCGAGCTGTCAATCGGAATGATACGTGTGTGTGTGTGTGTGGAAAGTGCTTTTGAGAAAAAAAGCACAAGAGCCCGTTCTTTTAGGAGCATTTGGCAGTTAAAGGAGAACATTCTGGGCTTTTAGAAAATTGTCTAAAAGCAGTGGAGGCCTGCAGCCCAAAGGTTCTCGTCAATTCCCAGGTCCCAGGGACCCCAGAACTTTGCTGGTTTTCTATTTATCGTAGTTGTTAATTACATTGATCTATTGCTTGTTATAAATAGTGGTATGACATCTTGTGTGGAAGCCAACCTGGAATTTACTCTCGCCATGGGCTCCCAGCCCAAGATTTTCAATGTATGTTTTGGTTTGGACCACAACAGCCCTATAGACGGTTGGTTCTCAAAGTGGGGTCCGGGGACCCCCAGGGGTCCTTGGGGGAGTTCCAGGGGGGCCCCAGCTAAACGATAGATAGTTAGGAACCAAATTGACCCTTGGGGGTCTGTAACTCTGAGAGTGTACAAATGGAACCAAATGGACCCGTTCCATTTGTACACTCTCAGAGTTACATTGACATAACATTTTACAATATAAATCGGGGTGGCAGAGATAGAAATGCCATTAAATGGGGGTCCGTAGCCTATAATGCATGTCAAACTGGGGGGGTCCTTGAAAATAAAATGGTTGAAAATCACTGCTAGAGCCGTAAAAAAAGCTTCTCTTATGGGGGTCCATGGCATATCTTTTCAAATAAGTGTCAATTTGGGGGTCCTTGACATGAAAACAGTTTGAGAACCACTGGCTTAGACATCAATGTCTCTGACTGACTGAATCACTGAGTGATGAAGTCACACCATTGGTCGGCCAGTTGGCCTAACAGCAACAAACTAGAGCGAAGCAGAGCAATCGTCCGTCCAGGCTATGGATGTGGTCTCTGCTAATAACCGGGCCTGGTGCTTACTTGTGTTGTGCGGTCATGGCTGAGTACACATATACTCCCATATACTCTCTACAGTGCACTTATTTCACTAGCATGTGCCCCTAAAAATAGATACTGTATGTGCTGTATTTTACGACCATAGTGTGTGAGAAAATATTACAACCTACCGTAATATTTTCACTAAAAAGTAAAAGATACAAGTAATTCAAGCTTTTTTTTGGTCAGAATCCTCTATTATCCCATTCCACAGCCCCATGGCTTTTCCACTAAAACAGTTTGGATAGTTGTTATTGCATAGTGCCTCTGGACAGCATGTGCCTGAGAGAGAGGGTGTGTGTGCGTGTATTTATGTGTGTGTGCGGCTGAGTAAGGTACTTCACGAATGTGCATATTTATAGTATATTCTGGAGAAAGAACTTCATGATTGATGATCCTATTATTCATAATTGTGGATATAACTGAAGTTTTGTACCCGTGTGAAGTTACACCATCAAGTTACACTGGCCGAGGGTCATCGCTTCCATCCGTTCCATCATTTCATACTAAGTTTAGCCATGGACCATTAGGGTCTGACCTTGTCATGTTGCATTGGATTTTGACTAAGCTCTGTAGCAAGCAAAGGTTGATGGTATTTATTTACACATTTTTTTCAAGATTATCTGGACAAATCAACACAGATTTAGTTCTGAAACACAGGCAATTAATACGTTTTTAAGTATTTTTGAAAGCACATTCACGTTTGAGAAATGAATAGGTGTCATTTATGTGAAAGACTCTGAAAATCTTGTGAAAATCTTAGATTTATGACATCCAACAGACCTTATATTCTGCATAAATAAATTAGAAAAATTCCATGGTAAAAAAAAAAGCCTCCCGATTTGGCGAGGGAACCAATTGCAAACTCACTTGTGGGTTTCAGAAACAGTAGTATTATATTCGTTTCTATATGATAACCACTCTGGCTCCCCTGGAACATGTACTGTACTGCAGTCATGATTGATGCCATTGGCGATGCCATTGATGTGCAGGTGTTATTCATCCTGCAGATCATGTATGCTATTTTGCTGTTTCAGTTCATTTTAGCTTGCTGTGGGTCACAAACAAGTTGCCTGCAGGAATTTGCCACCATGTCCCTGCATAACAACTGCTCCATAACCCCATAACGGCTGTGAATTATATTCTCCTTCACAGGAGATCCTTTAATTCTCACCTTTTTAACCCATTAAGACCTGAGGGCGATTCTTAGCTAATGTCTTCCAAATCCCAACAGTATTCTGAAAAACATATGTTTCTATATCAGTGGTTCTCAAACGTTTTCATGTCAAGGACTCCCAGAATGATATGTATTTGGCCACCGACCCCCATCTCAAAATACTTTGTTCCAGGGACCCCCCAGAAGCAAAGATTTGAGTTAAATATGTTCGCTTTAAAAGAATATAAATATATTGATTTGCACACATTTTCTCGGTTTTTCAAAAATAGCAGATCCACAAGCTCGTAGCGCGGCACTCGGTGCCGCGCTACGAGCTTGTAGATCTGCTATTTTTGAATAGCCAAAGTGTAAAATAACTAGAGGTGCGGGTCGCTACGCGACCCTTCCGTCTAGTCGCTGGCGCGAGGCTCTCGTGAAGTAGGCTGTAGATGTTTTGGACACGCAAACCAAAAGCGAGAGCAACAGTGTTTCCAGACGCAAACCGAAAACGAAAGCAAACTGAGAGACGGACACATTTCACCCGTTCATCTATCTATGTATTCACACAGGCTCTTGCAGGACCAGAATGTGCGGCACAGATTGATGAAGCAGCACGCTCAGCCCAGCGAGACGGCGCGCGCTGCGTTCAACCCTCCCAAAGAGTCAGACAGACAGTATTTGGATGGGGGGCGGGGTTGCCGGGGTTGCCATGTCCAGGAGTTGTAAGCGTGAAGTGGCGTGTAATTGGTTAGGGAAAGTGCGTCGACGCATGCGCAGTGCGCAGCGCGGTGTTTTTGCATCAAGCTGGTTGCTTGTTGCTCGGACACAAATTTGCACAGATGCGTTCCATGTCTTAAAGGGTTAAATACATTTTCCATAACCGTGCAGTCCTCTTTTGACCAAAGCAACCCCACTATCTCAAACCTTGCCTTGCATATCCAAACAAGCCATTAAACCACAACAAGGGGTACAGAAGAACATGTGCATTCTGCAGGGCTGCACTGATTGGCCTCACCGCTGCCACGTCTCTGAGGTATTGTTGATTTGAATCTGTTTCTGTTTGGACACGGTCCCTCGGCTACGCAGTCATTGTGTCATCCTAGCGCCCCGACCTGACAGCACCAGAGAGTCAGTCACCTCGTTCGCCCACACAGCCACAGCCCCTCCTCCTCCTGTATGCAGATTGATAACCGGGTGCATTTATCAGGGCCCGCTATAGTCCGCCCGCCGCTTGCTCTCTCAGCCTCAATGTTAACTCAGGTGGAAACCTGTGACTGGCAGGCAGGCAGGCACGGTGAGAGAAAAGAGAGAGAGAGAGCGTTTTAACCCTTTAAGACCCGGGAAAGCATCATCTGTGTCATTTTTAGGTTTCTTTGGGCTGTTTAAAAATAGCAGATCTACAAGCTCATAGCGCGGCACCGAGTGCTACTACTAATCTTGAAAAATGTGTGCAAATCTTTGAATGTATATATGTACATTTAACTCAAATCTTTGCTTCTGGGGGTCCCTGGAACTAAATATTTTCAGATGGGGGGTCGGTGGCCAAATGCATATTATTTTGGGGGTCCTTGACATGAAAAGGTTTGAGAACCACTGATATACTGTATATAGCAACATATACGTTTTTAAAAAAGAAACTGTTAGGATTTAGAAGTCATTCTGTAGAAGCAAAGATTTGAGAAAAACACATATACTGTATTCAAAGATTTGCACACATTTTCACGATTTAAAAAAAAAATAGCAGATCTACAAGCTCATAGCGCGGCACTTGGTGCCGCGCTATGAGCTTGTATATCTGCTATTTTTTGAATGGCCCAAATAAATCTAAAAAATGACACACAAGATGCGTTTCCCGGTCTTAATGGGTTAAAGAGGCAATGTTAAAATTAACTGGTGTAATGAGGAAATAAGTGACTTATTGGCGCCGTAGTCATTGCCTTCATTAAGGCTCATATTTACGAGCATCCATCATCAGCATGGTGGGGAGTGGGGGGGTGGGGGGGGGGGGAGCCGAGCGAGGCTTCTGGTTTATGGAGCGTGGATTGTCACCTTGTTCCAATTATCTGCTACCTTTTTACTGTGCTCAATGTGTTAGCATTAACCCATTGAGACCGGGAACGCATCTGTGTGTCATTTTTTTAGATTCCTTTGGGCTATTCAAAAATAGCAGATATACAAGGTCATAGCGCGGCACCGAGTGCCGCGCTATGACCTTGTATATCTGCTATTTTTGAAAAATCGTGAAAGTGTGTGCAAATATTTGAATATATATATATTTTTTAAGCACACATTTGTAACCCCAATATTTGCTTCTGGGGAGGGATTCTACAAATGTCTTCTAAATCCTGACAGTTTTCTGAAAAACTTGTGTTGCTTTAATATCAGTGGTTCTCAAACTTTTTTCATGTCAAGGACCCCCAAAATGATATGTATTTGGCTGCCGACCCCCCCATCTCCAAATATTGCGTTTCAGGGACCCCCCAGAAGCAAAGATTTGAGTTACAAATGTTCCCCAAAAAAAATGATATTCCAACATCAAATGGTCAAGATTAAAAAAAAAATAGCAGATCCACAAGCTCATAGCGCGGCACTCGGTGCCGCGCTATGAGCTTGTATATCTGCTATTTTTTAATAGCCAAAATATAAAATGTGGATTAAGTGATTACACAGATGCATTCCCGGTCTTAATGGGTTAAGCAGAGAGAATGTGGCGCATCATTAGCTGTTATGCTGTTGGTGTGGGGAAATGAATTGGCCGGCTTCAAGCTAAAAGGAAAGAGAGGCTTGTTGGCGACAAGAGTGTCAAACTGTGTTTTAAAAAATCTATTTCAATGTTTCCCCTATTATTATGCACCTAGCAGGGGTGTCACGCCACTAGCTAGGCGAGGTGGAGGAGAGGGCCCCCGTCTTATCTCTTTAGAAACTAATATTATAGTATGTGCGCGAGGGAAGCTTCATATCCAGGTCAGTCCACACACACCTGTGAGTAAAGGAGAAACGATTTTAACAAGCAGCCCATGGTAGATGTCAGCAATGAAGCAAAGCAATGCCTGATAATGGTTTCAGGATTATCATTTGCTGAAGGGAGAAGAACAGTCAAAGCAAACCTCCCATGAGTATTGCACAGTTAATGTTACGGCAGACACGATCATTTGATAGGGATATGCAAGTAGACATACTGTAGGGTATCTGTGAAATAAACAACCATTGGTAACTGTACATCCAGCTTGATACAAAGATACCTGCTGCATTCCACAATCCACATGCACCGGTTGTGTTCTTCTTCCCGGAGACAGACCTTACTATGCGCGAGGGACACTTTTTTGTCTTTTAAGGAGGCTGTCAATCGTTACATAATATTTTTGGTAGAATTCCCCTAAATGTCATAAATGTAATTTTATTGTTGAAAATTACATTTAAGTAAATGAACGCTGATAAGATGCAAGTTAATTCAGAAAAAAGAACAGTTGAGAATTCATAATTGGGCAGTGCCTCTCTCTGCCCTTGGTTTCCTGGCTCTCTACAATGACCTATTTGAAATAAAAGGCATAAATAGGTAGGTAGGTAGGTAGGTAGGTAGGTAGGTAGGTAGGTAGGCCTGCTTTATTCTCGATGAAATGACTCGATTAATTGAATACACAGGACCACAATGGAAACAAGCGTGTGTTATCCTTTTAGCATCATTCTGAAACCGTACCGCTGTAATATGTGCAAACTGTTAATAATAATTGATAGTATCCAATCAATCAAAAAAAACGAGAGCAGAGGAGTGACATGCAGCAAATAGTCTGGCCGGCTGGGAATCGAACCGGGGACTCACTGTAAATAATCGGAAAAAGGAATGACCGCTAGTGATAGCTAGCTAATGATAGCTAGCACGCAGTGGATGTGAACAGTAAACATTCATAGCACGGTTGTCAAATCATGTTTGAATTTTCAGTTGAGCAGTTTAAAAGACTGTCTGATCAAAAGTAAGAAAGAGACGTGATCACTGTGGTGATAAGGAGGAGGTTAATTGTGTAAAGTTGAGTCTGCTGTCTGGCAGAAATGTTTTAAAAGCTACAGACATTTCCCCGGCTCATTAGCGTGTTCAGATGGGCTGTGTACTTGGGCCTCAAGAGTGCTTCTGGTGCCAGCAGTCACACAGAAACCTCCCGGCAGGGCGCGTTGCTTTTCGAGTGCACAAAACAGAAATTTGCACACGTGCAAAGCTGTTTCCAAACACTGTTTTAGCACCAATTACTTTGAGGATGCTCAACTTGGCAAGGAAGGTGGTGTGTTAGAAGAGAAAGGCCCGTGACTAACCAATGACATTGTTAGCTCGTTAAATCACGTTGAAACATTGTTATTCGAGCTTTTATTTTAACCCATTGAGACCTGGAACTGTGTCATTTTTAGATTTGAGCTAAAAAGCATTATTTTACACTTTGGGCTATTCAAAAATAGCAGATAAACAAGCTCATAGCGCGGCACCGAGTGCCGCGCTACGAGCTTGTATATCTGCTATTTTTGAAAAATCGTGAAAATGTGTGCAAATCTTTGAATATATATATATTTTTAAGCGAACATTTTTAACTCAAATCTTTGCTTCCGGGGGTCCCTGGAACAAAATATTTTGATGGGGGTCCGCGGCCAAATACATAATAATTTTGGGGGTCCTTGACATGAAAAAGATGGAGCACCACTGATATAGAAACATACGTTTTTCAGAAAACTGTTGAGATTTAGGAGACATGTAGAATCGGCTTCAAGTCTCAATGGGTTAAGTCAGTACACCTCCATGAATTCATGAAGAAGGTTTAGCAGAACTTCCTTTACAGTAGCAGGACCGCTGTTGTGCTTCCATGAGCAATGTGTAGTTACAGTACGACTGATTCTGTTTATCCGCATCCAGAGGCTAGATTTTAGCCCAAAACATCTTGATGATGATTGTGCTTTCCACAGTTTTCTGTCTTAACCCTTTAAAGTTAGCTTGCCACAGGTCTACAGTTTTATGTTCAGAGAATAACACAGACACGCAACAGTATTTCCTTCTTGATAATGATCCTTGGGTATTACTGTTATATATCCCTTTTTCCCTTCAAAATGTATTAAATCAAATTAAATTACAAATACTGGCATGCCCCTTGTTACCACCTACAGTACATGCACATTTACACTTCACTTCACCCCAAAAAAATCTTTTTTTCTATGAATTACTCACCTCATGAAGTCTTGAATATTTATTTTTTTGTCGTACTCCTGAGCCAATATTCCAATATTTGACAACACCACTGCAGTAGGAGACCAATTCAAAACTATATAAAAAACGAATATAAAAAAACAACTGTCACAGTGTAATCACTGAAGAGCCTACTGATGATCCAGGTTCAAAGAGAATGCTTTAAACATGGTTTTGCTCTTGTTAAGATTGGTCTCCAATTAACTTCAATTAGTCAAATATTGGATTATTGGCTCAGGAATGCGACAAAACATTCAAAAACTCCATGAATTCAAGGCTACATGGGGTGAGTAATTGATAGGAAAAAAGTATTTTTTTGGTTTAAGTGTTCCTTTAAATAAAAAGTATCTCAGAAGCTAATGGGTGGATTGCCTTGAAGCAAAACGGATTGCCATGAAACTTAAATTTCCCCAAGGGTGAACTGTACCATTTGAGTGACCCCATGAACTTTTTTCTAGTGTCACCCTTTAGTCAGGGGATATTAAAAAAGTCTTGGAATAAATTCCTTACCAAAAAAAATCTTCACCAATGTGTTTGCAAAGGTGTCTAGTAACACATCTCACAAAGACTGAAATTCAGTATCCCTAGGAGAATTTTTGACAGCTCCTTAAAGTTGGGGTACCCACCATAACCTTGGTTAAAAAATAATCCCCCCCAAAAAAAAACGGCCCAATCTCAATGGGCTTTTTACACAAAAAGTATACATGGCTATGGACGTTTTTAGCCCAAGGAGTGGTTTTGGTGCAAAACAAATGATTTCAATGGATTCAGAATCATAAAAACACCCTAGTTTGACCCCTCACATGCTACTTAAAACAGAATTAAATTTGGATTTTTTATTTATTTATTATTTTTTAACCAAGGTTATGGTGGGTACCCCAACTTTAAGGAGCTGTCAAAAATTCTCCTAGGGATACTGAATTTCAGTCTTTGTGAGATGTGTTACTAGACACCTTTACAAACACATTGGTGAAGATTTTTTTTGGTAAGGAATTTATTCCAAGATTGGAAAATATTCTGCTAATATCCCCTGACTACTTGGACAATTTGTTTTTTAATCTCTGCCAGGCCTGGCTGGATATTATGTTTTCGCCCGTGACTGTCTGTCTGTCTGTCTGTCTGTCTGTCTGTCTGTCTGTCTGTCTGTCTGTCTGTCTGTCTGTCTGTCTGTCTGTCTGTCTCTGCCGGAGTTAATCTCGCAGAACACGATCAGCGCCAAATGCCTTGTGCACAATGCCGGCAGGCAAAGGAAATAAATACCCAAATAAATGTCTTTATTTTCTTTTTCCCTGCCTGGCCCATTACCATTTGTCCGACTATCTAGCTTTTCCACCATTTAGAATTTCCGGTAGCACTTGCTATGTATCCAATGTCTATAATACTTTATATGTACTGTACTTACAAATGCATACTCTACTTATACCACTGTATAATTATAGTTATAAGAACTCATAAACAATCATAATGCTTTATAAAAAAGACATTTTAAAGCAATATATAATGACGTTTAAGGTCAAGTATAAAAGCATTGTAATCACCTTAAAACACTGTGTAATTACAGTTATAAGCACTCATAAATACTTATAATGCAATCATTACACATTATAAAGCCTTTTATAAGGACATATGTACACACACAATTAGATATACATGATCATGTGAGAATCATGTGACAATGAACGCCAAACAGCTTTTTGATATTCCATAGCATTTGCCTGTAACTGGTTTCTCCAATTAGTGGCCTAACACCATATATCATGAATTCAATCAACCCTAATTGGAATCACATGCTGGCCTCAATAGAATGCACCTCCAAAAGAGTTTTCACTTGTGACCATAGAGGGCACCACAAATCGTGTGTTGTCGAAATGCTATTTTCCCCTGCAGCTTGCGGTGCATGCAGACGGAGACACAGAGAGACCGCAACAGCTGTTACGTGGGCATGCACGCACACACCACACACACAGACAGAGACGCCAATGTTACATTCTGCCTCTTACACAGCACCGGGCAAGCCACCCAGCCTGGCAGAGATATGCACTCCGCAGCTCGCCCCTTTCTCTTTGTTTCTGTTTAAAAAAGCACTTTGTAGGTTTTTAATTATGATACTTCATTTTACTTAACTTAAAAGCTTCTGCTATTGTTTAATGTTTACAATATGTGTTCATCCTTCAGTAATCATTCAATTAATTCGTTTTGCCATTAGTAATAATCATATTATTATTATCAATAATAATAATAATAACTGGTGAGAGCAGATGGAGCTCCTGAAATGTCAGTCGGTTCAAACCACTTTTACCTGGGTGGGTGTAACGAGCAGCACAGCCTCTCTCGGGGTGACTAATAGGGCTTTTAGACTCTTAAGGGCCGCATTTTGTGGCAGACGGATTGGCATAAGGCATGCAGCGAACAGGTGAATTGACAATATGTTTTGCATTCTAACCCCACACGTGACAATGGATAAATGCATACATGTGCATCATGTGGAGAATACTGAAGCCATGCTATTCATAATTATACTGTAGGTCTATCCTTTTATACAATACATATACTGTGCATATTAGTGATGTGCGGGTCGGGTTTTTTCATGACCCGCCCCGGAACCCAACCCGCCTCAACCAGCCCCGCGAACCCATATAGAAATCTATGGCTCAACCCGCCCCGCGACCCGCGGTAAAAAAAGAATGTCGGTAAAATCATGAAGGAAAATAATCTTCAAGTATACACCCCAAGTGTATTCAAACTGTTTTATTGTTATTATTCTTATTCTTATTAGGAATAAAGACAAAACAAGAACATGTGATTTTTATTTTTATTTTTGCGTGTGAGAGCGGCTGACCCGCTCACCCGCAGCCCGCATAATTGCCCCTGAAATCCTGACTCGACCCACCCGCGCCGCGGGTTGACCCGCGGGTTACGGGTCGGCCCGCTCATCACTAGTGCATATTTATATAATAATTACACAGATTGTTCTGTTTGGCTCATTGGCGGACATCATTGAACCATTTGGTGCTGTAGTACAGTACGTAGTGTCTGTAGACTGTCTGTGTCTGTGGAATTTTGATTTTTTTTTCGTGTTACTCTGCACCTCCCGGCTCCCGCACAAGCCAGGACATTGGGAGAAATTACGTTTTTGGATTTCAGGATTGAATGCACCTGCTGCAGCACACCCACTGATGATACGCGTACAGTGTATTCAGCCTAATCCAACACGCCTCGCCACGTCGCCATGGGTATACTCCGCCCT
This sequence comes from Gymnoscopelus microlampas, assembly GCF_963454915.1. Classification (NCBI taxonomy): domain Eukaryota; kingdom Metazoa; phylum Chordata; class Actinopteri; order Myctophiformes; family Myctophidae; genus Gymnoscopelus; species Gymnoscopelus microlampas. The sequence continues at coordinate 34,078,958 of NC_139941.1, forward strand.
TCTTCAGTCTGGAAGATACCAAAAGTCTGTGGCCACGCTCCACCTGCCACAACATTTACTGCTATTCACGCCAGCTTGCCTGTTCCCCCCCAAAACGGCCCTTAGTGTTATTTTTCTTTTTGCCACCGTGGCATTTTCTTTGACATTTTCAAAGTTGTGAAGAAGCGATATTGAAGTGGTTTCATAATCACAGATAATCTTGTAATTTGAGCCACAGCTTTATATTATTTATTTATTACTCTGAGAGGGCACACGTTCTCCTCTTTCCATATCACCACATGTCGACAAGACAGAACAGGATATAGCCAGTTGTTCACTCTTTGTGGTAGAAATGATTATGTATGCATACATATGTATGTATGCATTCTCTGGCTTTGTACTGCTGCAGTGTCAAATAATAGCTCTCTTTTCCTAGATATCTTCAAATAGATCCATTGCAGAGGCTCTCCATCCAGTAACATTAAAGTAATTATCACTTTCATCAAGAAATTAGCCGATGGGTTTTTCGAATGAAAAATGTTTCATGAAAATGTAGCAGATGTGGAAGTGTTGCCTTCTCATCTATGCCATTCTTTGGAGGTGATATTTTCAACAGAATGCACTATAACCTAGTCCTAGATCCCGGTGATCACACTAATTACAGATGAGGCAACACTGAGTGGTGATTCACTCATTGTCTTTTAATAATAGGTTTGTCAATGGAGCAAGTACTGAGAATTGCTTAGAAGCATTCAGTAGAATTAATTTTGTGTCATGAAAAATACATGCTTTTCAGTCCTAGAATTATGTTTTTTTCCCATCTAAAGAAAAGGCAGAACAAAAAATAAAGGATTTTTGTTCAGCAAGGTTTTGAAAATGTTGTAAGTTTAGTGTGCAACATAGATAACATTAATAAAATCATGAGGTTCACACAGTACAAAAGATTGCGTGTTTGCATGAGCTGACAATTTGGCTTATATACAACAGTATATTGTGTTAAATGTTTAATACAAATAACATCTAAATATTTAATCATACCAAAAGATTTTCATGACTTCGCTGGGATGTCTGTGACACAAAAAAAATCATGACTGAATTCCGACTGGATATAAAGTACAGTATGTACAACATATCTCATATACTAAATCACATTTGTGGGCAATAACTTCAATTCTTCATTCTGAAGCCGCAGGAAGCTTCTTTCAGTGCTGAGCAATGTGAACAATAAATGTTAAACTTTGGACTGATAAGAGATTTGCATACGCCTACAAGTTCCAAAACAAATACAGATTCAGATGTCATGTTTCCTACAAAACAATTGGAGAATACAAAGAATACAAATAAAGGATACAAAACAGATGGTGGCCAACAGAGTGAGATTATACTTATATTTTTTTATGTTTTTATCCATCATATATATCTTCATTTTCTTCTGCGCTGGCGTGTTCAAAATGTCTGTCCAGTTTACAATTATGAATAGTAGATGATTAACAGTTCAAGTACAGCATATTGTTCAGTATTCAGGGTTTTAACAATCTGCAGGCGAGACACAAAACCTTGACTGAATTCTGGCGCACTTCTGCTATAGAAATATTAATGCATTTTGTATTCAATTAAAGCTCACATGACCTCCAAAAATTGGAGACATGGAAGCCTTAGCGAATGGCATATTCACGATTATGTCAGGAAGAGCCTACTGTTCAGGTCCAGTTAACTGAACCAGAAAAGGTGAGATGGGGGTGGATAACAATGCCGATAATAACTTTTTGATTGGCTAGGCCTAGCTATCTCATATTCGCAGCACTCCCTGCATGTCTAAATGTTGAGGAAAAGCAGAAAAGGGATATTGCTTTTCCATTGGGGAAACGTTGAAGGTATACGAGGCAGAGAAGTTCCTATTACAGTAGCTGTGTCTATGCTTTCTTGTCACACCGGTCAATTGTTCTCGTCTTTCGCACGATTTTATCCAACTGATCTTTCCACATTTCAAGAAACTGTTATCAAATTCCGTGTTGTTATCCAAAAGTTAGGTAATTGTGTCACACTAGACAGGTGCCCACGTTGGGCTACTCATGAACGATGCAACGGCCAGAGCCTTTTCTGGCGGTTCCCGGATAACCGGGCTATCCGACCGGCTCAACGCCAGGCACAGTACTTCCTTGGGTCGACGGCGACGCACGGGTTGAGTATGAAGTCGGTCAGTCGGACGGTATCTTAAATCATCTATCTGTGATCATTTAACCCTTTAATGTTCATCCTCGGGGGAGGTGCACAGAGAATTCCATGGCAATCCAGTGTTGGACATTGAGCCCTGCTAAAAAAGGCATTGTTGCAGGAACATTGGAGACTGAGTGAAGTGGTTACAATGAAATTAAAATATGCCAGGAGCGATTTTTGCATCAGATTTGAGCTTTGGCCCTCTATAACTCTGCATAGATTTGAGGAATTAATTAATTTCATAGGTTGTCCCCATAAACCTACCACATCTTTTGATTTCTGCCCTCTCCTTCGGCACCCTTGTAGCAGAGTGGAAATAATTTAATCTTCTTCTTGTAAGACCATTTTCAACCTGTCATTCTGTGATGGTGGCAAATTTGTCAGTGTGACCATTTGCTCTTTTCCCTTTTCTCCTTGTCTCAAAGTTCTGTCAGAAATGTCTCTCTTTCACATTTATTTTGTCGTTCATTTCTTGCCTTTTCTATGCAATTGAAAAACAATCAAACCACGTTACTGGGGGAAAAAAAACTTGGCTGAACGGTAATTGTGCAAACAATGAAGTATGTTGGGTTGACACCTGAGGAAAACCAAGACATAAAACAATTGTTTTCAAAGAGGCTATACCACAGCCTGCAATGTGATGAAGACATCCAACCTGCCCCTTGGCCATATCAGCTAGATCATTCTCAACTGTTTACTGCCACCTCTGCTTGTTTGCTTTATGTGCAGTTTCTTCTGTACACCTGCATCCATTCATTTACCCCATTTAACAAGGACAACATTGATTGAGAGAGGTGGCGAGGGGGGCGCGGGCCGATTCGATTTCAAGGGACAGAATTGGATTTGATGGTGGGACATAATAGCTTTCATGGGCTTTTACGGCACTCAATGGCTTAGCCGGGGCTGCCTTGATGGGATTGAGGTCTAATTCTCCGAAGGATCCGGGGGATGGCAGGAGCACAAACGTCCTGTTCCTTATTGTCCCAGCTCACCAGGAGTCATTTGAAAGGCTCTCTTTCTCACCCAGTAAAGGAGAGGAGAGTGCAGAGGGAGAGGAGAGTGCAGAGGCCGGACACAGAGGCCACAGTGTAGAGCCTTCTAGAACTTCCAATGTAGCTTTTTCTTTCTTTCTTTTTTTGGCAGGTTTTCTTTTTTTTTTACACAGCATTCTTGCTGCACAGCAACTGAGAGGAATTGTTCAGGAAATCTTTTCTTTTTTTGTTTGTTGTCCTTTTCAGCTCTCAGATGGTGCGAAGAATGGCATAGCAAGTAGTTAATTGAAAGAATATAGCCTAGTGGTAATTATGCCTATTCAGATGTATCATTTTTTGATGAATTGTTTTCCAACATTTGTAACAAAAAGGCATGCGGTGGCTGTTACTGTATAGCAGTGATTTTCAACCTTTTTCTTATCAAGGACCCCCAAATTGACACATATCAGCCCACGGACCCCCATTTGAAAAGATATGCCAGGGACTCAACCATTTTGATTTCTTGGGGGTCCCAATCTACGCTGTATCATCATTATCAGTGTTCATTTAACTCTGAGAGTGTACAAATGGAACCAAATGGACCCGTTAGGGTCCATTTGGTTCCATTTGTACACTTTCAGAGTTACAGACATATAAGGGTCAATTTAGTTACTAATTATTAATTTGGCTGGGGACCCCCTGGGAACCCCCTCAAGGACCACTGGTGGTCCCCGGACCACTGGTTGAGAACCGCTGCTGTATAGTAATAGAAGAGAATAACGGTAAGGAGAAAGACAGAATAGTATTTGTTTATGCCTATACAACTGTATCTGGAAACCTTGAAGTCCTTGTTCATAATCTTGGCTTTTTAGAACAAATGATTCTTCCCACTATGTTCAAATTGATGAGGCGCTACAATGAACAATAGAGCCATGAACCAGGCTGCTGAAGTCAAACTAAACAGGTAGCCTTGTGTGAATGCTGCGCTCCCCCCCCCCCCTCTGCACGTTTTGTGGCAGTACAAAGGCTCTTTTTGTGTGTCCAAAAAAATCCCGGGTTTGTGGCTGAGATAAGTAAGATGTTATTCAGGCTCGGCAGTCGCAGTTCTGGGTAATCAGCTCCTTACTAATTCCTCTCCACTCGGTCTGCTCCGATTTCATTCATCCTACAAATTGCTCTGAAAGAGGAGCGGTTTTAGACGAGAATGGAGGAAAGCATCGCTTAAATTGTTACTTTGTACAATGTGTTAGTTCATGGTGAATGGGGGGGGGGGGGCAATTCCAAAACATCGTCCACAGAGCAATCACATGCACATTTGCAAGACGTTGTTGATGATGTTGTCCTGTTGTTTGCAAGAGGCATTCTATAAAAGTTTGGGGTTCTTTTTGTTGCACAAAATCACATGTAATGCTTGAACAGGGGCTGTGGGTCAGAACCAATGCATTTTTACAACGTTGTAAATGTATGAAAATTTGTGTTGTGTGTTTTGCAGGAGCCGTGGGGGATGCCCAGTCGGATGCGCTGTCGTCCGTGCCGGGCACCCTGCCTCACTTCATCCAGGAGCCCGAGGACGCGTACATCGTCAAGAGCAACCCCATCAAACTGCGCTGCCGAGCCGCTCCCGCCTTGCAGATCTTCTTCAAGTGCAACGGCGAGTGGGTGCACCAGAATGAGCACTCGTCCCAGGAGTACAAGGACCAGAACACAGGTACGGACCAAGATGATACGTGTCACAATAATAGTGGTAATCGTACGATGGAGTTGTGTGTGTGTGTGTGTGTGTCGTTTTAGTGAGGCGAAACCAAAATTCTGTGAACTTTTACTCATGCCTCTCACAAGCACGGAAATTAGTCTGACTGTTAATGTGATAGAATGCCAAATTTTCTCCATCTTGTGAACACGGTGTTATCTGAAATAGTGTTTGAAATGTGATCAATGTATTGATATTTTTTGGTGTAGAGAAAGTGAAGATTTTGGTTGAGTGCAGTGACCGAGGGCGAGGATATACTGTACTGTAAAAGCAATCTTTAATCATATTCATGCATCGATTTGGCATTTCGCTCGGCTTGTCAATGTTTTCGGTAAACAGCACGGGTAAACAAAGCAGGTTTGTTTTAATCTGCTTGGAGCACCAGGTGTGCGTTTATTTTCTGCATCAGGTCAACACAGATGAATATCAGGTAAGTTGTCAATCACAGAAAAGTTTTTTTTAGAGTCAATGGCTTCTGCATACTTTACTTTGAGTCTCTAATGGCCTTGTTTAGATTATGGCCAAGGTAGTGCAGGGTAAAAGAGTGTGTTTCCCCTGCGTATCTCCAGAAGTGGTTATTTAATCGACTTCAAACTTGTTGTGCATATTACAGACGACCCAAGGGAGTGATGTGCCAAGTAGTAGTTGGTCAGATCAGTCGTTGTCCACACTATTTATAAATCTTTTATGCCTAGGCTATATAGAGATCCCTGATGTCAACATTATGACTTCATAGTACTGAAGTCGTACACTGGCCTCTAAATACTCTGACAATGGGTACAATGAGTATTGCATAATTGTAGGGGCATGCATTCCCAAAGGGCATTGTTTCAACAATGTTGTTCCGGGGCGGCAGTGGCTCTACCACTCTACCCGAGTGGTACAGTGGCCGGGTAGAGTGAACTGGAAACCACAAGGTTCCCAGTTCGATCCCGGGCTGGGGCGCTCCCCCAGAATTAGTGTCGAAGTGTCCTTGAGCAAGACGCTGAACCCTTAATTGCTCCCAATGAGCAGTTGCCTTGCATGCCTTGCATGGTTTCCGCCGCCATCGCGGTGTATGAATGTGTGTGTGATTGGGTGAATGTAATGCACAATCTATGTAAAGCGCTTTGGATAAAAGCGCTATATACAGTAAATAGAGATTATGACTTCTAAAATGCTGAAAATAGCTTGATTGCTCAAAGCAACACGGTGAAGTAGGCCTACAGTAAGGATTTATTGATTGATAGACAAGCACACAAAGATACAGTAGATAGATTAAATATATATCTTTTTTTTCAACAAGACACACAAAATGCGGCAGTAATCTGATGTGACGCTAGCAGGTCGGAAGATATACACTGGAGTTAAACACATCGGAAAATGATCATCTAAGTATGGAAATGCTCAGAATATTTCCAGGTTGAAATGATATAAACAAATTTAGGGTTCCCGCTCAGTGTTGCCAGATTCTGTGAGAGAAACAAGCAACCAGGTCTAGGAAAACCATCCCAAAAGAAGCGACCATGGGCCACGTGAGCACTTTAACATATACATCAGCTATTTGAAAATAGCAGATCTACAAGCTCACAACGCGTCGCGATGCGACGCGTTGTGAGCTTGTAGATCGGCTATTTTCAAATAAAATCTTGCGGGGAAATTATAATAAGCAGATCTGGCAACCCTGCCCGCGCTGCATTTTTGCACTGCTTTGCGCCATATTTGTTCCCAGATAGGGCCCTACAGTAAATGTAACAGACAATGGTCACATGGCACTTTGTGTTCTGCCAAGAGGCATGAATATGCATTGTCCTATCCATTCAATTGCCTAAGAAAAGAATAGAGTTCAGGTGGGATAGTGAGTGAGTGGATTTCAGCTCAAGTGTGGGTTCAAAAACAGGTTACACCACGCAGCATGAGCCACATTATATACGCTTCATTGCTCTGCCCTGTGCAAAACACCACTTAACCAGTCCTCCAAGCAGGCTAAATGAATCCTTAACCCATTGATACCTGGAACGCATCTGTGTCACTTTAGATGTCTTTGGCTATTCAAAAATAGCAGATCTACAAGCTCATAGCGCGGCACCGAGTGCCGCGCTATGAGCTTGTAGATCTGCTATTTTTGAAAAATCGTGAAAATTATTTTTTTATATTTTTTTCCGAAAAATTGTTAGGATTTTGATTTTTTTTAGACGCGGCCTCAGGTCTTAATGGGTTAAAGGGGACCCTCATTGATATTTAACGTAAACAATATTGTTCTGTTGCAAGCAGGTCATGTACAAATCCCACTTTCTAGTATGCTACTGTAACTGTGCCGAGAGCTCTCTCTCTCTCTCTCTCGATAGGATATGATTTACGTTCACGTACTGTAAAACATTAGTTAAGTTCCCCTTTAACTCATTCAAACCGGGGACGTATCTGTGTCATTTTAGATTTCTTTGGCTATTTTTTAATTTATTTTTACAAATCGTGAAAATGTGTGCAAATATTAACATTTTTAACTCAAATCTTTGCTTCCGGGGGTCCCCTGGAACAACATATTTTGAGATGGGGGTCCGCGGCCAAATACATATCATTTTGGGGGTCCTTGACATGAAAAAAAAGAACCACTGATATTATAGCAACATACGTTTAAAAAAAAAAACTTTTAGGATTTAGAAGACATTTGTAGAATCCCCAGAAGCAAAGATTTGAGTCACAAATGTTCGCTTTAAAAGATATATATTCAAAGATTTGCACACATTTTCACGATTAAAAAAAAATAGCAGATCTACAAGCTCATAGCGCGGCACTCGGTGCCGCGCTATGAGCTTGTAGATCTGCTGTTTTTAATAGCCAAATAAATCTAAAAATGACACACAGATGCGTTCCCGGCTTGAATGGGTTAACCATGCTAATTGACCTAGGTCTAGATTGAATACACGCATCACTTAATGCTAATGCTCGAATATTACATGTCTAATCAGAGGTATGATTTGAAGTTTGAGGCGGAAGAAACAAACCTGTATCGTTCGTTCCAATTAAACTTCATCAAGTCAGTCGTATCAGGTGGAACTGTGTGCTGATTAGAGAGGCCAGAGGGAGGGGCTTCCTGAGGGGATTTCCGGCGATGGAAACAGAACCGCTGTGACAACCTCGGCTGGAGTGCTCCGTGATTAGAGGCGCTGCAAAAGCTTTCTTGTATTCATGAGGGCTCCCCGTGCAGGAAAGGTGTGCTTAAGCCATTAAGACCTGGAACGCATCTGTGTGTCATTTTTAGATTTCTTTGGCTATTCAAAAAATAGCAGATATTTGTAAATCGTGAAATGTGTGCAAATCTTTGAATATGTATATATTTTTTTCAAAGCGAACATTTTAACTCAAATCTTTGCTTCTGGGGATTCTACAAATGTCTTCTATATCCTAACAGTTTTCTTTTGTTTTTAAACTTATGTTGCTATAATATCAGTGGTTCTCAAACATTTTTCATGTCAAGGCCCCCGAAAATGATATGCATGTGTCCGCGGACCCCCCCCCATCTCAAGATATTTTGTTCCAGGAAGCAAAGATTTGAGTTAAAAATGTATAAATTATATTCAAAGATTTGCACAAAAAAAACACGTTTTTTTTCCAAAAATAGCAGATCTACAAGCTCATAGCGCGGCACTCGGTGCCGCGCTATGAGCTTGTATATCTGCTATTTTTGAATAGCCCAGAGAAATCAAAAATTGACACACATATGCGTTCCCGGTCTTAATGGGTTAATTGCTTCGGGAAGTTCATTACGGTTGATGATTGCTGTTCTGTGAAATTGTTGCAAGCTTGATAATAGCAAAAAAAAACGAAAGACAGAACTTTTTGACTGGTTGTTCTTATGCGAATAGGTTGTGACGGGGAGGGGCCGGCGTATACAAGGCAAAGTTCACTTCTGTATCGTGTGTGTAAGCTCAACTGGTTCCGTCGTGCTCGCTTCATAAGCACATAAAAACCTCCACCACACAGCAGGGGGGCAAGCTAATTAATGGAGTCGTGGAGATCAGTCTTGGGAATGATCAGGCGACAATAATGAGCTAAGTGCCCAGTCCGCCTTAATCCATTTAGACCGGGAACGCATATTATGTGTAATTTTAAGATTCTTTGGGCTATTCAAAAATAGCAGATATACAAGCTCATAGCGAGCTTGTAGATCTGCTATTTTTTTTTTTTATCGTGAAAAATGTGTGCAAATCTTTGGATATAATGTATTTTTAAAGCGAACATTTGTAACTCAAATCTTTGCTTCTGGAGGATTCTACAAATTTCTTTAAATCCTAACAGTTTTTTTGAAAAAACGTATTTGCTATAATATCAGTGGTTCTCAAAAAATGACATAGCCGTGGACCCCCATCTCAAAATGTTTTGTTCCAGGGACCCCCTAGAAGTTGTAAGAGAGTCAAAAATTTGAAAAATATATATATTCAAAGATGTGCACACATTTTCACGATTTTTCAAAAATAGCAGATCTACAAGCTCGTATCGCGGCACTCGGTGCCGCGCTATGAGCTTGTAGATCTGCTATTTTTGAAGAGCCAAAGAAATCTTACAATGACAGAGATGCGTTCCCGGTCTTAAAGGGTTAAAATCTTGGCTCTGGAGGGATGATTGTCTTTTGCTGGTTAAATGTGACGGTGGGGGGCAAGTCAAACACTGAAACTGCTTAGAGCTTAATTAGCATCTTGAAGCAAACAAAACAAGATTTTGGGCTTTTGATTGAAATTGCGAAGAATGTGAATCAATATGCTGTTAAATTCATGGTGTGGGGCTGTGAAAACTGGATGATGATGTTGTTTAGTAGGGATCAGCCACCAGAGGGATGCGCGAGCGCACACACACACACACACACACACACACACACACACACACACACACACACACACACACACACACACACACACACACACACACGCACACACAAATACATTAAAAAGTGCACACTTACTGTACAAGCCGAGATAGACAAAGAAAACAGCTAAATTGATTAATACTGTAGTTACGAACTAAATAATGATTTTGACAGTGACAGAAAAAGGCCTATTAGCCCTAGATAATGATCATTGCATATTATTGTTACATATCCAGTTTTCCTTTTTTTTTTTACTGTAAATTTGTTAAACAAACAAAAACGTTGGGTGACGGTTGATTGAAATAACCTTAATGTAGGCCTATTAATCATCAACTCACAATATAATTTTACTCTCTTTGTACCTAAGTTTGCATTTGGTGGGTCTTTGGTGGTTGGGAAGTAACGCTTGAACTCCACCGACTGTCTCTTCCAAAATCTGAAGCTGTTGGAATGATGAGTCATGATGAGAAATACTGTGCTATTCCAGTGTATTACCTCATATGTCAACCTGTGGGAAAGTATTTTAAGTACACTATGACTCTGGTAGCCACGTCGATGTACGCGCATTGGACAAAGACAACTGTAAAGAAAGCTGACAACTACTAGAGACCAGTACAGTAGGATGAAGAATTATATCACATTTAGTACTGTAGTATTTTGTGTACTTAAAGTACTTTTACGCAGGTTGACACACTGGAATAAAGCCATTGTAATGGTGTAAATACGATATGGGTTCTGACTATCAATGGTAACGTATAGTGGACGATTGGTGCCAAGTTTTCTGATATATTCTATTGACTGACTTGAACAAAAATGAAAATCAAAACTTATTGTGATATGAATGTTTTTTTCTTGCAACAAAGTAAACAAAAATACATTTAAAAATTCTTCAACTTTCTTCTCATCTCCGTAATGTCCACTAGTGCTTCTGTGAGGCCTGACCAGAAGGGAGGATGTTGACTAAGACAACAAGTCTTAGTAAAATAAATTAAAAGCAAAAACAAAAGAAACAACAATACGATAAAGACAACTTTTGGTCCATGATGAACGTTGTGGTATCGCTCATGTCACATCACGGGCACACTTATACTTATTTGTATTTGTTTCAGAGAATGGTTATGCATTTCGTGTGTGGGAGTTAACCCATTAAGACCGGTAACGCATCTGTGTCACTTTTAGATTTCTTTAGGCTATTCAAAAAAAGCAGATCTACAAGCTCGTAGCGCGGCACCGAGTGCCGCGCTACGAGCTTGTAGATCTGCTATTTTTGTAAAATCGTGAAAATTTGTGCAAATCTTTGAATATATATATATTTTTTGAAGCGTTAGGCTTCAGAAAACATCTTTTTAATCGGCATCAGGTCTTAATGGGTTAAGGAGCCCTTTTGTAAACACGGCGCCAATAATTTTTGGAATGTGAGATGCATATTTCATACTCATTAAGTTTGGTGGAGTTCAAAACGCCGGCGTGTTCATCAGTCTTCTGCAGCGAGTTGCCAGGCTGCCTGCCTGCTGCCGCAGTCATGCACCCCGCAGCCTCATGACTGTACGCTGCACTCACACACGTTTGCGTGCACGTACCGTACCGTACTGTACTGTACTGTACTGTACTGTACTGTACCGTACCGTACCGTACCGTACCGTACCGTACTGTACTGTACTGTACTGTACTGTACTGTACTGTACCGTACCGTACCGTACTGTACTGTACTGTACTGTACTGTACTGTACTGTACCGTACCGTACCGTACTGTACTGTACTGTACCGTACTGTACTGTACTGTACTGTACTGTACTGTCTCCGTGGCTCTTATAACTTGCCTCATTATCCATGCTCCTCAGTGCTATCTCCCCGATTTTGATTTAACCCATTAAGACTGGGAACGCATCTGTGTGTATTTTTTTTTTTTCTTTGGCTATTCAAAAATAGCAGATATACTGAGTACCGCGCTATGAGCTTGTAGATCTGCAAAAACATTTTTTAAATGTTTGCAAATCTTTGAATATATATATTTTTAAAATACATTTATAACTCCAATCTTTGCTTCTGGGGGGATTCTACAAATGTCTTCTAAATCCTAACCGTTTTTTGAAAAAAACGTAACTTTTTTCATGTCAAGGAACCCCAAAATCATATGTATTTGGCTGCGGACCCCCATCACGAAATATGTTGTTCCAGGGACCCCCAGAAGCAAAGTTCAAAATGTTTACTTTTAAAAATATATACATTCAAAGATTTGCACAAATGTCTTGTATATCTGCTATTTTTGAATAGCCCAAAGTATAAAATAACGGTTACACAGATGCGTTCCCGGTTTTAACACATTGACTGCCTGAATTATTTTCACTGCCTATTGTTATTCATGCCAGAGATTTTTCAATGAAAAAAAAAAAGTACTCTGGAGCCGAGATACAAAATTTTAAAGTTTTAAGTTAACAAGGAAGTGGATGAGAGTAAAGATCTTCGAAAATTCATATCTCCTTGGTCTTTGGGTCAAATAAAAAAAAAAAAAAAAAAATGTTTTTTTTTTGCTAAAATCGAGTTAACTCGATATTGGCAGGCAAGTGATGAAAAGCTAATATCGAGTTAACTCGATCTAGGCAGTCAATGTGCTAATGGGCTAAGGGAGCTACAGTAGGTAAAAAAAAAAAAAAAGTATCCATTTTACATTTGCCCTTTTTCTGTCCCTATATCTGTGGGGCAGAACGAACGGCCACCGCTCTCTAGTACAATCACCACTGACTGCTCTCCTCTGTCCTGCAGCTCTGCAGAGGGTGTGGCCAGTGAAATCTGCTCTATCCTCTATCGGTCCCAGGTCCCAAATAGCAGATTAGCAATTAAGACGGAAGCCCGAGGTTGTCCTCACACCCATCACCCCCCCCCCCACAGCCTCCCCCCTCCACCACCTCCCTGATGCATAGGCACTCACCTTATCCCATTAAGACCGGGAACGCATCTGTGTCATTTTTTTATTTGAGCTAAAAAAAAAGCATTATTTTACACTTTGGGCTATTCAAAAATAGCAGATCTACAAGCTCATAGCGCGGCACCGAGTGCCGCGCTATGAGCTTGTAGATCTGCTATTTTTGAAAAATCGAGAAAATGTGTGCAAATCTTTGAATATATATATTTTTAAAGCGAACGTTTTGTAACTCAAATCTTTGCTTCTGGGGGGGTCCCCTGGAACAACATGTTTTGAGATGGGGGTCCCCGCGGACCAAATACATATACATTTTGGGGGTCCTTGACATGAAAAAGTTTGAAAACCACTGACACAGCAACATACGTTTTTTTTCAAAAAAAAACTGTTAGGATTTAGAAGACATTTTGTATAGAATGGGAACCTCAGGCCTTTAATGGGTTATACATCAGCGGTAAACTCATAAAGAACAGATAAGGGCGGTCTTTGTCCCTGAGACGGTAATAGACAGCAAAATTGTGTATTGGATTAGGCCGGGGCTAATCAGAGCCGAAGATCAGTGAGGAATTGGAATGTTATTGATTAGGACATGGGGCCCTCAATGCCACCAGGAGCACTTCGATAGCATCTCTTATTTACCAACTAGCCTGATGAATCACTGCACCCACTGATAAAAGAGCTGAGAATGCCCTTGAGTTCTCTCTCCAGCAATACTAGTAACAACAGTAGCAGGAGGCAAAGAGAGAGGGACTCTGTGTGTGTGTGTGTGTGTGTGTGTGTGTGTGTGTGTGTGTGTGTGTGTGTGTGTGTGTGTGTGTGTGTGTGTGTGTGTGTGTGTGTGTGTGTGTGTGTGTGTGTGTGTGTGTGTGTGTGTGTGTGTGTGTGTCACAGCCTATGCAGTGTACTGTACCACAGTGTTTCTCAAACATTTTCATATCAAGGACCCTGTGGTGTAAAGTAACTAAGTACATTTACTCAAGTGCTGTACTTAAGTACAACTTTGAGGTACTTTTACTTTACTGGAGTATTTCCAATTTTCAGTACTTTTACTTCTACTTTTACTTCTACTTCTACATGGGGCCTAGATGTCAGGGCTGCTAGGCCCGATCCGAGGTTGGTCCAGACAGAGTCCCAAACTCATCATCTCAAAAACGAAGCAAACGCTCGCGCTTGGCGCCTCGTGTCCGACGGCCCAGAGATGTTTGATTTATGAACCAGGACGGCGACCTTTGCTGGCCTAGTCACTGCACACACGTCATGCGAAGTCCGGCCCCTCTGGCCTCTCCTCTCCTCTCCTCTCCTCCCTCCCCGCTTTGCTTTGTGGCCCTAACCTCTAGTCAGTGGCGTGCACAGACATTTTGAGGGGCAGGTGCTCAAGTAAATTATACTTTTTTTTGTTTACTTGGTCTGCTCTTTTTTCCCTCTACACCTATACCTCTTTGCCAAAAATAGCAGATCTACAAGCCCACAACGCCTCGCAGCGCGAGCCGTTGTGAGCTTGTAGATCTGCTATTTTTGGCTAAAGTTCTCCTCAGAAAAGGGATGCTAGGTTTCGAGTGGTTATGGTAAAAAGAAAAATCATATCACATAAAGATTTGGCGGACCCCCTGTAGTAACTCTGAGGACCCCCTAGGGGATAAAAAGCTGTTGAAGACCCCTGCTGTAAACTGGGAAAAAAAAACGTTTTTTTTTCTTTTTTTCAAAAGGACACTTCTGGTCAAGAGGGCAAAGGGCAGTTGCTCTCGCTCTAGCACCACCTAGAGTCTATCTGTGCACGTCCCTGTCTCCTCTCCTCTCCTCCATCCCGCTTTACTTTGCGGCCCTAACCTCTAGTCCCAACCTCCCAACCTCGGTCATGTGATAAAGAGGTCAGACTTCCTGTATCTGGTTGCTAGGGCAACCTGCCAGATCAGGCTGAGGGTCTGATAGGCAAATCAGAGAATCAATCAAGCCGAGAGTCTGATCACTGATGGAGGTGGGGTAAGATGCCTAAAACATAGAGTCTGATCACTGATGGAGGTGGGGTAAGATGCCTAAAACATAGAGTCTGATCACTGATGGAGGTGGGGTAAGATGCCTAAAACATAGAGTCTGATCACTGATGGAGGTGGGGTAAGATGCCTAAAACATAGAGTCTGATCACTGATGGAGGTGGGGTAAGATGCCTAAAACATAGAGTCTGATCACTGATGGAGGTGAGGTAAGATGCCTAAAACATAGAGTCTGATCACTGATGGAGGTGGGGTAAGATGCCTAAAACATAGAGTCTGATCACTGATGGAGGTGGGGTAAGATGCCTAAAACATAGAGTCTGATCACTGATGGAGGTGGGGTAAGATGCCTAAAACATAGAGTCTGATCACTGATGGAGGTGGGGTAAGATGCCTAAAACATAGAGTCTGATCACTGATGGAGGTGGGGTAAGATGCCTAAAACATAGAGTCTGATCACTGATGGAGGTGGGGTAAGATGCCTAAAACATAGAGTCTGATCACTGATGGAGGTGGGGTAAGATGCCTAAAACATAGAGTCTGATCACTGATGGAGGTGGGGTAAGATGCCTAAAACATAGAGTCTGATCACTGATGGAGGTGGGGTAAGATGCCTAAAACATAGAGTCTGATCACTGATGGAGGTGGGGTAAGATGCCTAAAACATAGAGTCTGATCACTGATGGAGGTGGGGTAAGATGCCTAAAACATAGAGTCTGATCACTGATGGAGGTGGGGTAAGATGCCTAAAACATAGAGTCTGATCACTGATGGAGGTGGGGTAAGATGCCTAAAACATAGAGTCTGATCACTGATGGAGGTGGGGTAAGATGCCTAAAACATAGAGTCTGATCACTGATGGAGGTGGGGTAAGATGCCTAAAACATAGAGTCTGATCACTGATGGAGGTGGGGTAAGATGCCTAAAACATAGAGTCTGATCACTGATGGAGGTGGGGTAAGATGCCTAAAACATAGAGTCTGATCACTGATGGAGGTGGGGTAAGATGCCTAAAACATAGACATAGCTCTGATCAACAGTCTGTGGCGGGTCTTGGAGGCATGTGGAGTGATCCTGTGCTTGCGAATCCCGGACGAACTTTCGGAGCTTTTGTCAATTATAGTAGTATAAGATATAAAATATAACCCAGTTCATTACAATTAAACTTTCATGGTCACTGCTGTATTAAGATCAAAGACAGATAATTGGTATTTTCTCATCTACCTTTAGTCAGGGGATATTAAAAAAGTCTTGGAATAAATTCCTTACTAAAAAAAATCTTCACCAATGTGTTTGCAAAGGTGTCTAGTAACACATCACAACTTTATTGAAATTCAGTATCCCTAGGAGAATCTTTGACAGCTCCTTAAAGTTGGAGTACCCACCATAACCTTGGTTAAAAAATAATCCCCCCAAAAAAATCCAAATTTAATTCTGTTTTAAGTAGCATGTGAGATGTCAAACTAGGGTGTTTTTATGATTCTGAATCCATTGCAATCATTTGTTTTGCACCAAAACCACTCCTTGGGCTAAAAACGGCCCAATCTCAATGGGCTTTTTACACAAAAAGTATACATGGCTATGGCCGTTTTTAGCCCAAGGAGTGGTTTTGGTGGTTTTGGTGCAAAACAAATGATTGCAATGGATTCAGATTCGGAATTTATTCCAAGATTGAAAAATATTCGGCTAATATCCCCTGACTACTTGGTTTTAATTATGCTAACTGCTAAGATATCCAAACTTGTACAGTATCACAAAATGGAGGTAAAGTGATAAACCTACAATAACAAACCTCTCTACTGTACAGACTGTACAGGGTAGTTGCACATTTGTATGGTTGGTTGGTTTTTATTGACTTTTTCTGTAGTAATTTAACTTTTTTTATATGTTATCGTTATAGACACTGGAGGAAGCTTGAAAGTACAAGAACTTCACTGCCTCTGTGACAATAAACAGCTTGAATCTCTCTCTTGATCCATATAACTAGCATCTACTGTGCATTAGTGCTGTAGCTATTATAAAGGTCCCCTTTCCTGCATTCATACTATATATATCATACTGTAGAAGTCCCCATTCATGCATTTATGCATCTATCTTTAACCCATTAAGACCTGGAACTGTGTCATTTTTAGATTTGAGCTAAAAAGCATTATTTTACACTTTAGGCTATTCAAAAATAGCAGATTTTTACAAGCTCATAGCGCGGCACCGAGTGCCGCGCTATGAGCTTGTATATCTGCTATTTTTGAAAAATCGTGAAAATGTGTGCAAATCTTTGAATATATATATTTTTAAAGCGAACATTTTTAACTCAAATCTTTGCTTCTGGGGGTCCCTGGAACAAAATATTTTGATGGGGGTCCGCGGCCAAATACATATACTTTTGGGGGTCCTTGACATGAAAAAGATTGAGCACCATTGATATAGAAACATAGGTTTTTCAGAAAACTGCTGAGATTTAGGAGACATGTAGAATCGGCTTCAGGTCTCAATGGGTTAACTATTGTATACCACGATATCATAGAAGTCCCCATTCATGCATTTATGCATCTATCTTTAAGTATTGTATACCATGATATCATCCAAGTCCCCATTCATGCACTTATACTACTACTACATCTATCCTGCATATTTAGAAGACATAAGGAATCATCTGTTTGACCACATTACATTACATATATTCTCAGTGGCTTTGTTTACATGCCCAGTGTTTTGATCTCATTGCATTGTGAGAATACACAGATAGATTAACTGTGACTTTCCTCTTTTACCCCGGATTTGAACCCGGTTTCCTGCGCAAGTGCTGCCATTTTTTACCATTGAGCTAAATAGAGCCTGCCTGCTTGCTCAGGGGATAAATGTATCAAATAGCTGTGTGTTCTTACTTTGAGTCGGTGCTTGAATCTGTATTTCTGGTAGGAATGAGCAGTCTATAGCAGGGCATTCTCCTTTAGTAGGCTACAGAGGTGTAATGTGCAGCTTGTAGTTCACCTTCTCTTATATTTCGCTTTTATTGAGATCACGTTAGTTCTCTCTCTCTCTCTCTCTCTCTCTCTCTCTCTCTCTCTCTCTCTCTCTCTCTCAGGGACGTGCACAGATAGACTCTAGGTGGTGCTGGAGCACCTGCCCTTTGCCCTCTTGACCAGAAGTGCCCTTTTGAAAAAAAAAAAAAAAAAGTTTTTCTTTTTCAGTTTACAGCAGGGGTCTTCAACAGGGGGTCCGGGACCCCTAGCGGGTCCTCAGAGTTACTACAGGGGTCCGCCAAATCTTTATGTGATATGATGTTATGTGATTCTTTTTATCATAACCACTTGAAACCTAGCATCCCTTTTCTGAGGAGAACTTTAAATAGCCGATCTACAAGCCCACAAGTTGTGGGCTTGTAGATCGGCTATTTTTGGCAAAGAGGTATAGGTGTAGAGGGAAAAAAGAGCATACCAAGTAAACAAAAAAAAGTATAATCTTAAACACACACTACTAAGGCAGCCGGCGGTTCCGCGCGCCGCGCAAGGTGCCCTTTTCTTTTTACTTGAGCACCTGCCCCTCAAAGTGTCTGTGCACGCCACTGTGTCTCTCTCTCTCTCTCTCTCTCTCTCTCTCTCTCTCTCTCTCTCTCTCTCTCTCTCTCTCTCTCTCTCTCTCTCGCGCTCTCTCTCTCTCACTCATCATTGAAATGTGGGACATTGTTCTGTTCATGCAGGAATGGGGATGTGGGACATCTTCAAGTGTGAGTGCATTGTGTCTCTGTCTGTCTGTCTGAGGAATTGCAAAACTGGTGTCAAAAAAACAAGTGCAGAACTTCTAACTCTAAACTCCACCAAAGCCTTTTCTTTCTTTTTGTTCCATATAACTCTATGGAAAGTAGAGTTTTTTGTTTCTTTCATTCTTTTTCCTACAGTGGTAAATGTTAAGTTAATCAATATTGATTAACTGGATAGCACATTATCTTGCCTAAAATGCATAGATAATTTACAGACAAGCTGCCAGAGACGGCCACCCGAGTATCTGTTAGTTCTTCTCCCTGCGTGCCAGCTCTCCTGCTGCGCATGGCTGCTGAGCCGCCTGGACCACAAATCACTTATTAATGCCAATATATAAATAGTTCTGCCTTTAAACTGTGTCATTTTTAGATTTGAGCTAAAAAAGCATTATTTTACAATTTGGGCTATTCAAAAATAGCAGATCTACAAGCTCGTAGCGCGGCACCGAGTGCCGCGCTACGAGCTTGTAGAGCTGCTATTTTTGAAAAATCGTGAAAATGTGTGCAAATCTTTGAATATAAATACTTTTAAAGCGAACATTTTTTAACTCAAATATTTGCTTCTGGGGGGTCCCTTGAACAAAATATTTTGATGGGGGTCCGCGGCCAAATACATATCATTTTGGGGGTCCTTAACATGAAAAAGTTTGAGCACCGCTGATATAGAAACATACGTTTTTCAGAATACTGAGATTTCGGAGACATGTAGAATCGGCTTCAGGTCTCAATGGGTTAAGAAAATACAACTCCACAGTCCACATTGAATATTGTGAAATAGTCTTTTATATGTTATCGTTATAGACACTGGAGGAAGCTTGAAGTTCAAGAACGTCACTGCCTCTGTGACAATAAACAGCTTGAATCTCTCTCTTGATCCATATAACTAGCATCTACTGTGCGTTAGTGCTGTAGCTATTATAAAGGTCCCCTTTCCTGCATTCATGCTATATATCATAGAAGTCCCCATTCATTCATTGCAGGAAGCATTTCAAGCAACCTTTCTGTGACAGCTGGTATTTTGTGGTGTTTGTCCCGCCCCCCTCCTCCACTGTGATTGGACGGCTGGGTACAAAGTGACGGTGATGAGCGCAGAGTTCTACAAAATTTTCGTTTTTCCTTTTTTTTCACAACTCTTGGCAACCTGATAAACGGCAAATGTGCACGGCTCCGTGCACAATTGATGCTCAGTGCCTCATTTGTACTGCAGTGTAGCAAACTGTAGATATTGGCCATTCCCACATACACAGTCCCGTCCTGTAATAGACTAGGGGTGGGACGATATGGGTACCTCACACGATACGATATATATCACGATATTAGGCCCACGATAACAATATATATCACCATATTCGACAAGATTCGATATATTGCGATATCACGATATTCGTTATATATTGCAAGAAATTTCACCAACGATATATCACGATAGTCCTTGTATTCAATTCATAAACACATAAAATAGCACCAAACAGTTAAAAATCATCATTACACAAATACAGAGTTGGAAAAACAACGTATCACAAACTAAAAAATATATATATTTTTAATATCGATTTTTTTTAAATTAATATCGATTATTTATCGCGGGATAAAGTATCGATATATCGTCCCACCCCTACAATAGACCCTGTATGAATCCCGATAGATTGCACTTCCATATGAATGGGGACTTCATGGGCTTCTCTGCATTCTCAAAATACGTGATTAACATTGTTGTCGTTGAAAGATATTCGGGGAGTGTCTTCCTTGGCCTACTGGCAGCGTACACACAAAGTTTGCCATCGATTGGTACAGAGGTTCGTGTACACACACACACACACACACACACACACACACACACACACACACACACACAGGCATGAAAACATAATCTCTCTCCCTGCGTTCGGTTGGCAGAAATGACTTAAAGTGGTGTCTAGAGTTCACTGTGATGAACTGTTTGTCCTCCTCCATTTATCCATCTTGCACTATTTCACCAGACAGTTTTTTTCCCCTGAATGTGATACCATTAAGAAACAGATTAGTATTGTAAATCAAAACTGTAATGCCACTGCACTAACTTGTAACCACATATCGCTTTGTGAATTCCAATGGTTGAAAAGAGAACGATACAGATTTTTATTTTTGTTTCCAAGCGATGCATCAAAAGGGCAGTGGTGGAAGAAGTACTTAAATGTTTTACTTAAGTAAAAGTATCAATACTGCAATGTAGAAGTACTCCGTTACAAGTCAAAGTCCGGAATTAAAAATGTACTTGAGTAAAAGTACAAAAGTACTGGTATCAAAATGTACTTAAAGTACCAAAAGTAAAAGTACTAACATGTTTGAAAATAGCAGATCTACAAGCTCACAACGCGTCGCGATGCGACGCGTTGTGAGCTTATAGATCTGCTATTTTCAAATAGCCTATGTATAAAATAGGGCTAAAGTGGTTAATGTATGTTTCATGATATCATAATTCATATCTGAAAAGTAACTAGTAACTAAAGTTTTCAAATAATTGCAGTGGAGTAAAAGTACAATATTTGCCTCTGAGATGTAGTGGAGTAGAAGTGGAGTAAAGTACTGAAAATTGGAAATACTCCAGTAAAGTACAAATACCTCAAAATTGTATTAAGTACAGTACTTTACACTGCTGTTTGTTTCCACGCGATGCATCTTTCTTTGGGTTGCATCAAAAGGGCAACAGTAGTTCAAGGATCAAAGCATTGTACTACTGGTACAGTGGTGATGTTGTAATGTACAGGGCAGAGCTAGGTTATAGACACACAGCTGTGCAGAGAGGTCAGGCAGAGTATTCTCTGTGCTGGCCTGGCAGTGATGGATCTCTGACAAGGTCGGCATGGTGATGCATAATTAATCAGCCCAGAGAATCGTGGGACGTAAACAAAGTAACAGCTGCTTCCAGTGTACTGTAGAGGTACAGTGGGATACAGGGAGTATAAAGAGAATGCAAAATGACCACTGTGTGTATGGTCAGTATAGCCATCTGCACGCTAACATGACAGAGTGTAAGCAAGAAGCTATGCACTATGTGATTATGTTGTATGAGGTATAAAAGTGAAGAGTATTGGTTAAAGAATAGTTTAGTGTTTCTTAACCAATCAGTCAGGACCCAAAAGTAGGCCACAAGATGTTTAGACAGGGTTGGCCATAAAACAACCTTGATAATATTACAAACTAGAAAAAGTGCTCCTCGGAGCACGCCAGGTCAGGTTGTGGGCCAGCAATGTTGAGAATTTGCCAATCAGGGTGGAATATGAAAAATCGGATCTGACAGATCTGTCTTGATCACTTGTCTATAGAGTCAAAGGTTACCAATTTGCGTGATGTTTGGACAAAATGTGTAGGAGAGTAGTAAATATGGGGTAGATTTCAATATCAGGGATATTATTAATAATTAAATTATTAATCATAAATTAATTGAGTATCGAGTAGTTAAAAAGTTAAAAATTAAGTGTGTTCTTATAAGGAATAATAATTCAACTCAAGCAATGACCAAACTGGATTTGATATGAAATATAAATGATTTTATTTAATCAAACCTAACTAGACATGCCAACTACTGTAACTACTTACTAGACAAAATAAGACAAAAGTAAATAGAGTATGAATGTAGAGAATGAAATAATGCAATATTCAACTAAATGGAACATTTTAAGATTAAATGTTATCAAAGTTTTTTAGCTGGATTCAGATGGTAGCTAAACCCAACTTTAATCCCGTAAAACAGACAAAGTTAAATTAAATAATAATCATCAAATGCCATGTTGCAGCTTGAATTGATCTTATTCAACGGTGTTCCTGAGTTACCAGACACCACGGTCGTGTTGTGTCGGGGGTCCAGTTATGAACGTCGTCCCGTCCTGGCAACGTGGTGGAGTACAGGCAAGGCTGTGATCAGGACAGCAGATTCAGGAACGACGTATTTTGGCAGTTGCACAGCTCAGTCTTTTGAATATTAAATTCACGTTGGATTCAGGGTGAAAGCGTGAAATTGTAGTGGTCCATTTGTCATTGGCAGCTCATCATAGGCAGACTTGTGTGGATCCGTCCGATCCATCCTTTGGTCTCAGCAAAGGTGCAGGCAGGAGCTGTGGCCGGGCCGGGCTGTCTGTGGATATATGGCCAGGTCAGAGCAGGTCACGTAGGCTGTGTGCCTCACAGCATCAGACCAGGCAGGAGTGCAGAGACGACAGCCAGTAAAGAGGACCAGCAGCGGAGACGTGGTCGTAGTGGGGTCAGGTTTCGGGACCCCGAGCCTGCAGCGTCCTGTACTGTTTCAAAGGTCGTCAGAGAGAGAGAGAGAGAGATGAGCCGCATCGGGCAGTGTTGATTTCGTCGACTACAACTATGACGAAAAATGTTCGTCGGCTACCTTTTTTCACTGACGAAAACTAGATAAAAACTAAATAAGAACTAAGCTATGATGACTAAAACTAAGACTAAATATGTTGACAATTTTGTCAACAAATAAAAACTAGACTAAAATGTTAGTGAGGGACTACAGTGGAGAAGAGATCCAGTTGAACTAAACGACGAGGCATTTTATGTTTGGTTGCGCTCGGGTGTTGCGCTCTGAAAATAGCAGATCTACAAGCTCACAACGCGTCGCGCTGCGACGTGTTGTGAGCTTGTAGATCGGCTATTTTCAGCATGCAACCAAGTGTAAAGTCAGCCATTACGACGCCATCAAGGCACCGCCACAACACAAATACAGTCGACTAAATCAACTGCAGATTTAGTCGACTATAATCGTATGATATTTAGTCGACTAAGACTAGACTAACAGCAAAACGTTTCAGATGACAGAAATATGACTAAAACTAAATGGAATTTGCTGTCAAAATCAACACTAGAGCAGAGCCAGTGTTATGGCCTTGCGGCCACTAGTGGTCATCATCATCATCATCATCATCATCTCCAGTCATACACTGAACATCAAGAGCATCTGGATAGAGCCTAATCTGAGTTCCCAGAAGTTTTCGCCGGCTCGGCGAGGAACTTCTGGGCCAGAGCCCTGGGATTTGTGGGCGGGATGTTATTTACGCTCTGAATCTGAGCGGACACGCCTCTTACCGGTCTGAGAGCTGTGCAACTCGTCTAAAAAGTCCGACGAGAGGCAAACAGCAGTACACAACAATGGCGGCCGAAATTTCTCAAGGGGAAATTGCTTCCCGTCGATCCTATTTAGATGCAACACCCACTGCATGTGGATCCCGCCCCCTTTTCTTCATTGGCTGTTGATTTGAATCACAACGCAGTGGCCGCGCCCCCGCCGTCCAAACTCCGAGGCAATGCCTCCCAGACTAGATAGAGCCAGACGTAGCATGGCCTTCAGGCCACTGAAGACATGAAGAGGAGGGCGTCACACACACAGTTTATATATATACGTAGTGTGAGACATGTAACATGAGGCTTAGTTACACCCAGTGGTGGAAAGTAACTAAGTACATTTACTTAAGTACTGTACTTAAGTAACATTTTTAGGTATTTGTACTTTACTTGTGTATTTCCAATTTCCAATACTTTTACTTCTACTCCACTACATCTCAGAGGCAAATATTGTACTTTTACTCCACTACAATTATTTGAAAACTTTAGTTTCTAGTTACTTTTCAGATATAAATTATGATATAATGAAACATACATTAACCACTTCAGCCCTATTTTATACATAGGCTATTTGAAAATAGCCGATCTACAAGCTCACAACGCGTCGCATCGCGACACGTTGTGAGCTTGTAGATCTGCTATTTTCAAATAGTTACTACTTTTACTTTTGGTACTTTAAGTACATTTTGATGCCAATACTTTTTTACTTTTACTCAAGTAAATTTTGAATTCTGGACTTTTACTTGTAACAGAGTATTTTTATAGTGCAGTATTGGTACTTTTACTTAAGTAAAGAATTTGAGTACTTTTTCCACCACTACCTAACACGTGTTTTCATGGGAGATTTAGTGATGCATGAAGTCATGCACTTGCTCATGGCTCATATTATTACACATATTCTGTAAATGTCTGTTCTACTGAACTTACACAATTGTTACAAACCATTGAATCCAGAGCAGTAAACTACGATGAATGACTTGGAAAAAGCACAAATAGTAGAATATCATAATTACAATTAAAATCATGATTAACTCTTTAACTGCCAGAATAATAGTGTCACCCCACTGCCAGCGTAAAAAAGAGCGATTTTACTGTACCTAAAATCATGGACTCTTCTCTGTGACCTCCGTCTTCACAGAGATCGCCTCATTACGCGCACGGGGGATCCGGTAGAATCGGGAAAAACTAATTGGCCGGACGCGATCCTCCCCTCCAGGGCTATGGCCGTTTCAATTAAGCTTGTTTTTGCCATAAAGCAAGAGGAACGGAGATATAGTGATTTCCCCATAGGAAGTAAACGGGAAGTAAATGAGCTTTTGTTTTTTTAACCCATTAAGACCTGGAACTGTGTCATTTTTAGATTTGAGCTAAAAAAGCATTATTTTACACTTTGGGCTATTCAAAAATAGCAGATATACAAGCTCATAGCGCGGCACCGAGTGCCGCGCTACGAGCTTGTAGATCTGCTATTTTTGAAAAATCGGGAAAATGTGTGCAAATCTTTGAATATATATATTTTTAAAGCGAACATTTTTAACTCAAATCTTTGCTTCTGGGGGTCCCTGGAACAAAATATTTTGATGGGGGTCCGCGGCCAAATACATATAATTTTGGGGGTCCTTGACATGAAAAAGTTTGAGCACCACTGATATAGAAACATACGTTTTTCAGAATACTGTTGAGATTTAGGAGACATGTAGAATCGGCTTCAGGTCTCAATGGGTTAAATCACGTCAATTCCGGGTATGTCGTCATCTGGCAGTGAAAGCATCATTCATACGGTTGATAACGGCGCCATCTGGTGGAAAACCGCTGAAAACACAACATCTCGTCTTTCTCTTCGACGGCAGGCAAAGAGTTAATGAAATGATTGAAATGATTAAATGATTGAAACATTCAAACGTTATGGCATAACTGGTTATCAATAAGTCAGGGTGTGATCTTTGGGATGACAACATAATCCGATAAAGGGAAACGGTATTATAATACACGATCCTTCAATTCAGGGCTGTGAGTCTGTGTGTCTCACACATTGGTTTGAACTGCTGGAGACAAAACGGCACCTGAACGCATCGGGTTTGAAACGCTTGCACTTCAAATGGGAGTCCTCAATCACGGTTAATGTCAAACCTTGCGTTTGCCACATTTGATGGGACTTCCATGTCCCATGTCTTGAATATATAATACAGTAGGCTGACAGGAAACGGGGAGAGAGAGAGATGGGGAGTGACACGCAGCAACGGCAAGAATGTCAAGGAAATCGCACGCTGCTTTTCATGATTTGAGGTGTTTTGTTCATAACGGACCAATCCTGCCAACTTCTTCTCAAACCGTCTTGTTCACATGACTATATAGATGCTGTGTATCGATAAAAATGTGGCGCAGAGGTTCTGTTCTGGCATCCAGGGGGTGTTTGGGCACAGTTTCGCTGCTATCAGGCCAACGGTGCCGGAGATTAGCTTGTCGCAGACAGACACACACACACACAGACGCACGGACGGACGGACAGGGTGCACAACATAGTCTCGGCCATGCCTTTCGGCCTGGCGGAGACAATAAAAAAAGAAAATTGTTTTGTTTTTGTTACATTGTTTTTCTGTATTTTGGTTCTGACCCCAATGTAGTCAGGTTCACTATGTAAAACAATATACTTTCGTTCAAAATTTGTGGAGATTAGCAAAACTATACATTTTGTTTATCTTCAGAACATGGGGAATCCAAAAATCTATGTTTGCATTTGCACAGACACCTGCGTGTCCGCCATATTGGACGTTCAAAATGGCCGCCATAAAATATATAATTTGTGCTACCTTGGCTTCTAGACGACATAGAAAGTTAATTAAATATGCTAATCCTATGTTTTCTGGGCCAAGGAATCCAATAGAGACCTAAAGGATAGTGCACAGGGACTTGCAGCAGCGCCCCCTAGGGGATGGCCATGGAAATGCAGGTTGACTATGTTAGAAAATATACTTTTGTTACGAATTTTTGATTAGCAAAACTATAACACTTTTGGAATCTTCAGAGCATGGGAAATCCAAAAATCCTTGTTTGCATTTGCACATATACCTGCATGGCCGCCATATTGCATGTTCAATATGGACCACATAAAATATATAGTCTAATTTGTGCTACGTTGGATTCTAGACAACCAACCTTAATTAAATATATTTTCCAGGTCAAGGAGTCCAATGCAGACCTCAATGTAGTTCTCAGGATTATAGAAAAGCAAGAAAACACATGTAAATGTAAAACATAGTGTTTATAGTTGTGTAGTATCAACACATCATTGACTTTACAGGTTTACAGGTGTAAAGAAATGGGTGGAAAAACCCTTTGTTTCTGTTGTTTTCAAAGAGAAGAAAAGAAAAGAAGAGGGGGGGGGTCAGGGAGAGCAAGGAGATCTAACAGTAATAGAACACATGTCAAGGATATACAAGTGGCGTAAACCAACAGATACAGTATGTACATGAGGTTAGACATAAGGCGAAAGGGCCTACTCTGTGTGGAGTTTGCATGTTCTCCCATGTCTCCTAGGGTAGTTAATACCCTCACAAAAACATGTAGTAATCCTGGTCACTATACTGCCTCCCCCTGGTCAGCCGGGGCGCCTGATGGAGGGGAAGGGAACTGGTTGGAATAACGTGTTCCTTCCACACGCTACGTCCAACCAGGGAAACTCCCCCCTGTCAGGTGACAAGAAGGTCAGTTGGCTCTCATGCATTGAAGGAGGCATGAGCTCGGCCTTGGCCTCCCTAGGCTGGTGGGGGGAGTGTAGTGCCCAGGATCACTTAGCTAATTGGCACCGGGTGAAAAAGGGGTTACAGAATCGAGCGATAAAAATTAGGGGGAAAAAAGCCACAAGGTGCAAGGTGGTGACACTTTGGTAGGTCTACATTAGCAGCAGGTATGATATTAGACATTAAGGTGCAAAAACAGTATGAACGATTGAACTATATACATACAATATCTACTAGATCTATCATTCAGGAATATTCTTTTACAGCTCGTCATCACTGTTTGGGGTGTCATTTTCAGCATTACAGACAGTCTGTGTCGTTTTCGCAGTCACTTCCACACAAACAAAGTTCTGTGCAAACAAAGTTGTGTCCCCTGCATGACCTTCTCTGGGTTGTCCAATGGGTTTTGCACTGACATCTGACCACTAACAGAAACTAACAGAGGAAGGCGACCTAACACAGGAGGTGAATGATGCATTGGCCAACTTTGTATGATGTACTGCCCAAGGGGCATCCATATAACAAACATTCCTGACCTAAGGTGGTATCTGTTTTGCAAACATCTGGCATAAAGCAGCAAGTTGCCTCCTACCGTTGGTGCCCTTGAGGAGAACATTGAACGTGTGCATGATCAAAGTAGGGTGTGGTGCCAAGCCACTGTGACGTGGCAGAGTCTTTTTGACCCACTCAAACATGGAGCCATGGTGAGATACTACCTACTACCACAAAGGTTCCTCCTGCACCACAGGCCATTGTAGAGTTGGTCAGATGTCAGTGCAAAACCCATTGTACAACCCAGAGATGTTCATGCAGGAGACACAACTTGCACAGAACTTTGTTTGGAAGTGACTGCGAAAACGACGCAGACTGTAATGCTGAAAATGACCCTCCTAACAGTGATGAAGGGCCGTAAAAGAATGATAGATGATATTATTGTATATAGTTCAATCTTATAACTTGTCAATACTGTTTTTGCAAGTTAATGTGTAATCTCATGTACATACCTGCTGCTAGTGTAGACCTACCAAAGTGTCACCACCTTGCACCTTATGTCTAATCTCATGTACATACTGTATCTGTTGGTTTATGCCATTTGTATATCCTTGACATGTTTTCTATTACTGATAGATTGTTCTCCTTGCTCTCCCCGCCCTCTTCTTTTCTTTTCTTCTCTTTGAAAACAACAGAAACAATGGAGTTTTTCACCCATTTCTTTACATCTGTAAACCTGTGGTGTAATAAAGTCAATGATGTGTTGATATTACACAAATATAAAGACTATATTTTCCATTTACATTTGTTTTCTTGCTTTTATATAATAACTACATTGAGGTCTTTATTGGACTCCTTGACCTGGAAACATATTAACTAAGGTTGGTTGTCTAGAATCCAAGATAGCACAAATTAGGCTATATATTTTAGGTCGTCCATATTGAACAATATGGTGGGCCATGCAGGTATCTGTGCAAATGCAAACAAGGATTTTTGGATTCCTCATGCTCTGAAGATTCCAAAAGTGTATATTTTTCTAATCCAAACTTTTTAACGAAAATATATTTTTTAACATAGTAAACCTGAATTTCACTGGCCATCCCCTATGTGGCGCTACTGCAAGTCCCTGTGCACAATCCTTTAGGTCTCTATTGGATTCCTTGACCCAGAAAACATTGGATTAGTATATTTAATTAACTTTCTATGTTGTTTAGAAGCCAAGATATCACAAATTATGTATTTTATGGTGGCCATTTTGAACGTCCAATATGGCGGACATGCAGGTGTCTGTGCAAATGCAAACATAGATTTTTGGATTCCCCATGTTCTGAAGATAAAAATAAAGTATTGTTTTGCTAATCTCCACAAATTTTGAACAAGAACACATAGTGAACCTGACTAATGGTTCGTACTATTCTTAGTGGATGTTTGCATACAGTACATACAATGTTACTTGAATACTTTTGATTAACCCATTAAGACCTGAGGCCAATTCTAAAAATGTTTTCTAAATCCTAACAGTTTGAAAAAAATATAAAATATAATTTTCCCACCATTTTTCGAAAATAGCAGATCTACAAGCTCATAGCGCGGCACTTGGTGCCGCGCTATGAGCTTGTAGATCTGCTATTTTTGAATAGCCAAAGAAATCTAAAATCACACAGATGCGTTCCAGGTCTAAATAGGTTAAAGTCCCATTCAGTCTTTTAACACTGTGATTAAGATGTGAAATACAGTACAGCGTTACTTGTATTATTGATCCTATATCTTGTTCTTTATTACCTCCACAAAAGAGTTAATAGTTTTGGCAATTGTAAAAGTCCTCCTTTATTGTGATTGTAGCCCCTCTTCACTGCGTCTGTCTTGCTTTTTAATACTGCATGCTGTCCGGTAAGATGTAACATACTGCAATATTAGTCTCATTTCCATAGGGTTATTATTGGGCACAATACTTTTAGCTGTGTCCATCTATTCACATGGTTGCTGATGTACATTTTTATAGCTATTGCCTATGTTTATACAGCCTTGATGCCCTTTGGTTTCAGTGCAACATAAATCAGAGGAAGGTTACCTGGGAGTGACAGTACTATGAAAGGGGGAATAAAACCTCTGTTTATCCCATTAAGACCTGGAACTGTGTCATTTTTAGATTTGAGCTAAAAAGCATTATTTTACACTTTGGGCTATTCAAAAATAGCAGATCTACAAGCTCGTAGCGCGGCACCGAGTGCCGCGCTACGAGCTTGTAGATCTGCTATTTTTGAAAAATCGTGAAAATGTGTGCAAATCTTTGAATGTATATATATTTTTAAAGCAAATAGTTTTTAGCTCAAATCTTTGCATCTGGGGGGTCCCTGGAACAAAATATTTTGATGGGGGTCCGCGGCCAAATACATATAATTTTGGGGGTCCTTGATATGAAAAAGATTGAACACCACTGATACAGAAACATACGTTTTTCAGAATACCGTTGAGATTTAGGAGACATGTAGAATCGGCTTCAGGTCTCAATGGGTTATGACAGGAGGGAAATGATTGATGTTGCCTCCAGTCCATAGGGGGCCCGGGCACATAATTCAGTTCGTAATCGCCGCGTGCTAGGCTGAATGCAAACAGGAGTATTAACAAACCTTCTGTTGTGCATGTAAACAGCTTAATCTTGTGATTCTCATCATCAAAGTAAAGGCAATAATGAGATTACTGTGTGCATGTCAACATAATCAGTCTTCTTTGTATGCATAAACATAGCTCGGTTTTCCTAAAAGAACCATATTAAATATGGTTCTTTTCCCAAAACCCCCCAATCTGCATCTTCCCTTCAGCTGTCCTCCAGTAGTTTAGCCACTGCACCCCCATAGCAGGGCATATTGTTACGCAAAAAATCGTATCGATATTGTACGTTGCATCATACTTCATAATTCTTATGATGACTGAAAAGTATTCTTTAACCCAGAGGCCGATTCTTACTAATGTCTTCTAAATCACAACAGTTTTCTGAAAAAACGTATGTTTCTATATCAGTGGTGCTCGAACTTTTTCATGTCAAGGACCCCCAAAATGATATGTATTTGGTTGCGGACCCCCATCTTGTTCCAGGGACCCCCCCAGAAGCAAAGATTTGAGTTAAAATGTTCGCTTTAAACAATATATATTCAAAGATTTGCACACATTTTCACGATTTTTCAAAAATAGCAGATCTACAAGCTCGTAGCGCGGCACTCGGTGCCGCGCTATGAGCTTGTAGATCTGCTATTTTTGAAAAGCCCAAAGTGTAAAATAATGCTTTGGCATGGGTGGAGCAGCAGTGCAATAGAAATGCAGTTAAAAGTCTAACTTCAATAATGGCTGCATCTGAACCTGCCGTCGTTACAAAATTTGGTGAAGCTCACAGCAAGACAGCAAGCGACTGTTGCCGGGGAGAGGGAGAGGGGAGGAATATGTGTGTGTGTGTGTGTATTGGTATATGTTTGTGTTTGTGTGTACTGTACGTACACGTGGTTGGGGGGGAATAGCAGAGCAGAGCAATCTCCTGGGAGATTTTGTGAAAAATGAGCTCCCCACCCTCCCATATGTCTGGCTGCGACCAGAAGCCGTCACTCATCTCGCTGCCTCTCTCTGGGCAACATCGCCTAATCGTGATTACTGCTCGCAACCTGGGAATGTGAGAGGAAATCAAGATCCACCTGGCTCCACCGGGAGGGGAATTACAGCTTATCCCCCTGGTTTGTCCTGAAAAAGTGGAAGAGTGTTTATGCTATTAGGATTTATCCGTTGTCTTTTATGTGTTTTTAATTGAGCCAGTTAAGCCTTTAAGACCGGGAACGCGTCCGTGTCATTTTTTTGGGCTATTCAAAAATAGCAGATATACAAGCTCATAGCGCGGCACCGAGTGCCGCGCTATGAGCTTGTAGATCTGCTATTTTTGAAAAATTGTGAAAATGTGTGCAAATCTTTGAATATATATGTATATTTTTAAGCTAACATTTTTGACTCTCTTACAACTTCTGGGGGGTCCCTGGAACAAAATATTTTGAGATGGGGGTCCGCGGCCATATCATTTTCGAGAACCACTGATATTATAGCAAATATGTTTTTTCAAAAAACTGTTAGGTTTTAGAAGACATTTGTAGAATCCCCCCTGAAAAATACATATATCCAAAGATTTGCAAAAACAAAATAACGATTTAAAAAAATATATAGCCCAAAATAAACCATAAAAATGACACACAGATGCGTTCCCGGTCTTAATGGATTAAGCCTCCCTTGGAGGAATATGGCTATTATGTGTTTAGAGTTGCACACAAAAAAACGGGTCCCACTATAGACTCCGGATTGTCAATAACAAGCCCGCCATTGGAACAGGGGGGAAAAACAAAACCATTGACCTTTCTTTGGAACATCTGTGAAGTGTGAATGTTATCATTGGTGAACAGCAAACTAGTGCTCACTTTCACCTCCAGAAATGGGAGGTAAACTAGGGCATGGCCGTGAGTGTGTGTGTGGCGCATGTCTGTGTGCGTGTGCATTCATTTATGTCTGCATTTGTTCTTGCCTGTGCATGTATGTGTGCGTGCATGCGATATGGAGAAGGAAGGACCCATAGATTTCTCCCGTCTTCACCTAAGTGGCGAGCAGCGGCAGTTGTATTGTAGGCCCTTTTATTTCTTCTTAAATCAGGCACCTGATTGCTTAATGCTCAGGCCTTTTCTTTTCCATTTTGTGGTGATTTGGTACTCGAGCATCAATACATTACCCCATGCCCAAACCATGTCAAACAGGAGCCAAGACCAATCAAATTCACTTTGGTGGTGTGCAGACTTACCATGTTATTAGATTTTGCACAAACCATATATTCACAGTACGCACACTCACGCATGACACACACACACACACACACACACACACACACACACACACACACACACACACACACACACACACACACACACACACACACACACCGTATATACTGTATATAACTGTGTATAGCTCAGTAGAGGTGCATGGCTGGGGCCACAGTGTAATGGCCACTAAAGCCAGAATTGATGTTATCTTTGCCCCAGGGCTGTTTTGTGAGTCGGTTAATGGGGTTGTTAACTGAATGTGGCCTGGACAATACACACCTCACACACACACACACAATTCACACGTATACTGCATGCACCTCGTGCAGACTCGCACACGTGTGTGTGCACTCACACACACACACACACACACACACACACACACACACACACGCTTACAGCAAACACGCACACGCTTACAGCAAACTTACACAACACACACACTCCTACCTACCACCACCACCAGTGTTGCCAGATTCTGCGAGAGAAACAAGCAACCAGGTCTAGGAAAACCAGCCCAAAAGAAGCGCCTATGGGCCGCATGAGCACTTTAACACATACATCAGCTATTTGAAAATAGCAGATCTACAAGCTCACAACGCGTCGCATCGCGACGCGTTGTGAGCTTGTAGATCGGCTATTTTCAAATAAAATATTGCGGGGGAAATTATAATGAGCAGATCTGGCAACCCTGACCACCACTCCAGTCTCCACAGGAGGGGTAGGCTATAACTTTGTCTTCATAGACAATTTTATTTGGTCTTACTGCATGTTGGCCAGCAGGCCTGTGTGTTGTGCTGCTGTAGGTTGTTAAAGGTTTGGATGTTTTTATGACACAGGATGGAGCCTTTTGTTGTATTTGATGACTCAGCGGTTTGGGCTTTAAGGCCTTCATAGCCGTCAGACGTATATATCGATGCTTGAGTCAAGTTGTTTGTTTATTTCTTTATTTTTTATGTCCGTTTTTACCGCCCCGGCGATGCCTGTCGGGGTTGTGTGTGTCTGTCTGATACAACAGTACATACGTTGTACTGGAGAGTTAGTGACAGGCAGCGCTGGGCAGTATTTAAGGGCTTCGTTTTCTTCATTCTTTTTCTTTTTGCAAAATGTTCTGTGACATAAAAAATGGTACATGCATATCATTTTAACCCATTAAGACCTGAAGCCGATTCTACAAATGTCTTCTAAATCCTAACAGTTTTCTGAAAAAACGTATGTTTCTATATCAGTGGTGCTCAAACTTTTTCATGTCAAGGACCCCCAAAATGATATGCATTTGACCGCCGACCCCCATCTCAAAATATGTTGCTCCAGGGACCCCCAGAAGCAAAGATTTGAGTTAAAAATGTTCGCTTTAAACAATATATATTCAAAGATTTGCACACATTTTCACGATTCTTCCAAAATATTCGAAAACTATTTTTGAATAGCCAAAGTGTAAAAAAATGCTTTTTTTTTTAGCTCAAATGAAAAAGTGACACAGATGCGCTCCAGGTCTTAATAGGCTAAAGGGGAAACATCCTTGGCCAGGGGGGGGGAGATATAGGCTTTTTGGCCTACAAGCAGTGGCTCTGAGTGACTCTGCTACATTGGCATATACCAACAATCTTGAAAGGTGCGCTCAGTGGAAATTAATGCAAATCTCCTCCAGGCTGTCATGCCCTTACCTCCCTCCGTCTGTCTGGTCCATGTGTTGACAATGTTTTGGGGATGTGCGGCGTGTAGGAAAAACAGGCGCGATGGCAGGAAGAGGACTGTCATCACATCATGATGGTGCAACCAGAGTGACAGGCTCTGGAGACAAATTGGGACAGTGAATGCAACGGAGGAGCATTGTGACATGATGTCATCACCGGGACAAACATGACATTACAATGTTATAGCCTAGAGCATACATGGGCCACATGCGGCCCCCCAACCTCCACTTAATGCGGCCCGCAGGTTAATATCGGAATACTGATATATTATTGATTTCAGCTGTTACAATTCCAAACATACAAACATGACCCGCTTTAATTACTTTATTAGTCTATATTAGTAGCTTAAATGACCTAGAATACAAATTCTACTGTCTTTTTTATGTCCAATGTATTTGTATTTAAGTTCATGAAGTTAACATAAGTATAACTAAATGCATTTGAAACTAGAAAATGTGCTCCTCGGAGCACAGGTCAACGCCAGTACTGTTCCTGATTAATCCTGTCTTAAGTGTTACTTGATTAATCCTGTCTTAAGTGTTACTCCGCCATTTCTCAGCCATTTCGTGATTATTCCTGTCTTACCTCACTTTGAAAGAGACCAAGACTCTTTCAAAGTGACACATCTATTTATAGGCCGCTATACGTCATGCGTCTCACTAGCCAATCAGAGCACACTCTTTCAACATATTGTCACGTGTCACGTGAGGCTTGACCAATGTTAGCTTGGCCGAGGGGGGGGGGGGGACGGAAAGTGAAAACAGTCTCCTGGCGGAGACAATTAAATAAAATGTTACTTTTCAGGATTCCAATTCAAAAATAGCAAAAACAAATTCAGGATTCCAATTAAAAAGTAGCAAAAATAGCCGATCAACAAGCTCAAAACGCGTCGCGCTGCGACGCGTTTTGAGCTTGTTGATCGGCTATTTTTGCTACTTTTGTGTGACATAGAATGGCCCGACAGTATATGCTATGTGGCCCTCTGGAGTGAGTGTGGAAATATAGTGGCCCTCTCCATCATCAAAGTTGCCCACCCATGGCCTAGAGGCCAATTCAGAGTCCAGACGTGTCGTACACAGACCAGCAGGGGCAGAATGCAACAAAAGCCTGGGAGTTTAAATCACAGTAGCCCTCATTATGTGTTATTTGGGTGGGTCTCTGTAGGAGGGCTAGCCGCCTGTGTGTCTGTTTGTCCGGAGCTAGTCTTGCAAACCACTGGACCGATCGGCGGCAGATTTCTTGTGCACACTACCAGTAGGCCACAGAAGTACCTCTATTTTTTTCCCTCATGATGTTTTATACTTTTTTTTATTGAACTTAAATTCTGGAAGTCAACAGGTTTCTGGTCAGACTTAAACCTTACCCAAAACATATCTAAGTCATACAGTATGACATCGATGTGTCATAGACGACTGCCGTCGTAAATGACTGACAATTTATTTATCTATTTGTTCCCTTTTTTCCCCCAAATACAGTACTGTACTGCAACTGCATGTATCAGTGTTACACAAACATGGGTGACCTAGGCTATTGGAATCTGTGACTCCACCGGTTGCTGTTTTAATTTTCTAGAGTAATCTGATCCAGTGCACCATAACATTTAAACCAACCTGTTCAACTGACAAACCATCTGGATGGGATTTCTGCTCCTGATGGTGAAGGAAATTGCCAAACAGCAGGCACTGGAGTCACAGACTTAAGTAGGTGTAGGTCACCAATGTTGCTGTAACTGTCGAACAAGAGTAAAACCCTTGTTGCTAATTTAACTGAGAGTGTACAAATTGAGAGAGACAGTCAGTCAGAATGCACACAGTCAGCTGCGAGCCCACCATGTATTAACACCAATCATCTGTGTCAATTTAACTCTCAGTGTTGGATAAGTGTATAAATTGGTATTATGGTGTTTTTGTCACTCTGTCGCTGTGTGTGTGGACTGTGCACATACACTACATACATGTGCTCCCTGATCTCTGTGTTTAGAATTTTTGTTGGTCGCCGTGCGTTCCTGCGTGCGTGTGTGTGTGTGTGTGTGTTTATCTGGACACTGTAAAACTGAACTGAACACTGAATTAGAACCCATACAGCTTGCATAATTCCATTTTAAACATGCAAGTTCATGAATGTTCAACTCAAGCTCTTTTCAGGGAAGTGAACAGAGTGACAGCCAGGGAGAGTCTGTGAAGAGAAATGTTGCTTCAAGCTAAAACGTTGTGTCTTGTGTAAACGCAACAGAGCGACGCGTGATTCAAGCGGCGTGATTAATTTTCATCACATCCGGTGTTGAATGCACCTTAACATTCCTGTGTTGGCTTGAACCCCTGAATTGCAGCTTTCTGGCTTTATTTTTATATATTTTATTATATAGCAGCATATAGCATCTTTTTGTATAAATACGTGTGTGTGTGTGTGTGTGTGTGTGTGTGTGTGTGTGTGTGTGTGTGTGTGTGTGTGTGTGTGTGTGTGTGTGTGTGTGTGTGTGTGTGTGTGTGTGTGTGTGTGTGTGTGTGTGTGTGTGTGTGTGTATATATATATATATACATATATATATATACACACACACACACACAGCATAATATCACTCTGCTGCTTCTCCTTCAACACACTCTCTAGTGCTAATGGAGAGATGACAGAAGACAATCTGATCAGGGTTCAATTTGCTGGGGATGTGATGGGGGGGGGGAAGCCCCTCCCTCTCATCATTCATTCTGAATGTCTTTAATTACCCCTGCTTCTGGTCAGACTGAATTAGATACATGTATACCTTGCTTTTGGAAATGTGTAAATGTTAACCCTGGCATCCCTATCTTTGGGGTATATTTATAATGTTTTCAAAAGTTTCCAAAATTATTTACTTTTGATTTAGTTTATTCCAAAATAGCAAAAATACCACATCTACAACGTGTCACAGCCTTTATAGCAGCTATTTTAGCCTTTTGTTGTATATGCTTAAGTACAGTAGTTAAGGAAATGTCCCCTTAATTAATTCAACCAGTCCCTCTTCATTAACTTATATAGCATTTGCACAATTAGTACTGCAGACATTTCTCCACTGCACCACTTCTCTAGAAAATGACCGTAATTGCAGTATCATTTAAACAGATTCCCCTCTGAAGTGCAAAGTGATGTAGTCCTGGTATTTAACCCATTGAATCCGGGAACGCATGTCTGTCATTCTTTGGCTATTCAAAAATAGCAGATCTACAAGCTCATAGCACCGAGTGCCGCGCTATAAGCTTGTACATCTGCTATTTAGTTTTTTAATCATTGAAAATGTGTGCAAATCTTTGAATATGTACATTTTTTAAACATTTTTAACTAAAATCTTTGCTTCTGGGGGTCCCTGGAACAACATATTTTGAGATTTTTTTTTGTACATTTTGTAGAATCCCCAGAAGCAAAGATTTGAGTTACAAATATAATTTATTTATATAAAAAATATATATTCAAAGATTTGCAACAAAAGAAAATCCTGATTTAAAAGAAAATAGCAGATCTACGAGCTTGTAGATCTGCTATTTTTGAATAGCCAAAGAAATCAATAGATGACGAAGATGTGTTCCCGGATTGAATGGGTTAAAATGAATCTCTTCATCACAATAAAGTATCCGCAGAGAAATAGTTTCGGCGACAAGTCATGGACTGGGATGAAAACGGAAGAAACACCACTGTGGAAGCAAAAGCCCCAAATCACCCCCCCTATAACACCACTGTGACATTAAATTAAAGAAATGCCGGGGTATATTGGAGACTTTTCACTCCAGCATATACCTCGGGGGCAGGCACAGTGTATCAATCAACAGGTATAACACCACTATCTGACCAGAAACCCAATAGCAACAATAGCTCAGTATTTTATGTTCATGACCAAACGGAACTTTTAATTGGATTTTGGGGTGCTGCTTCCTATATTCTGTACCATGTTACTGCTCCTTTGCTGTTCTTTTGTGTCTCATAGCGATGCCATGACTGTAAGCTATTAGCTGGATATTTCTTGTTTTCGTCTGGCTTGACTTCATTTTTTTGCTGGATAGAAATTTGGTATCATTTTAACCCATTAAGACCGGGAACGCATCTGTGTCATTTTATTTTATTTCTTTAGGCTATTCAAAAATAGCAGATATACAAGCTCGTAGCGCGGCACCGAGTGCCGCGCTACGAGCTTGTAGATCTGCTATTTTTGTAAAATCGTGAAAATTAGTGCAAATCTTTGAATATATATGTATTTTTTAAAGCGTTAGGATTTTAGAAAACATTTTTTTTCATCGGCCTCAGGTCTCTTAATGGGTTAAGGAGAGCTGTAGCTGCGGGTATATGGACTGTGTCTCACCTTACGGTGCTGAAAAGTGGGCAAGGGGCCTAATGGAGTTGAGAGATAAAAGTTCCCTTTTGGGTGAGGGGAATAAAAACGGCTCGCTATCACATATCCTCCTTCCAAAAAGATAGGCGAAATGGAGTCTAATGGACCTTTGCATGTGTGCGTGCGCGTGCGTGTGGGTGTGCATGCGCACGTGCGTAGACACGTGCGTGAATGTGTGTATATATCTGCCAGCGTGCGTCTGTGTGTATTTGTGTATTCCTGGGCTTCAGTTCTGTGTGTGCATGTGCCAGTTGTGTTGCTATGTGGACGCAGACCAAGTAAAATCATCTCTGGTTTTTGGAATTCATTTAGAAAAAAAAAGTCTCTGGTAACATCAGTGCTGCTGCTGCGGAACAGCACTAAGGAACATTTCTTCACAGAACAGCACTAATAGCCATGATTCTGGTTTCATCACGGGACTTGTGTAACCACAGCCCTTATAGTCTTGTAATGTAGGCTAGCTGGAGCAGATATAATGAGGATGACAATGATGCTATGCTAATGTGGTACGGAGTGAGATTTACAATAAGTGTGGTGGTGCCCCCAATACGCTTCAAGTGCTATCTTCTGCTATTAACATTATCGTGTTGACGCCACACAAGTGGGCTGATTGCCATGAATATTTCAGGGACCCCATTATCTCTCTTGCTATATAGCACAAAAGCAAAAATATCAACTTTTATCACAAGATATCTATAAAGGTAGATTTTCAGAATGAACCCTACTGATTTTTGTGACCCCATATATTTTTGCTCTATAGTGCCACTCTTTGGCAATGTTGTGTGTAAGGAGCAGTACGGGCTCTAGGGGCTGCTTGTAGAGCTTTTAGACTCTTTATTCTTGTTCTTTATTATATATTTTTTTTTTTCTAAACACATTACAGTAGCTGCATTGCAAGGAGATATCCATCTTTCATGTTAATGGAGGGAATTATAATTTTGTTAGATGCAGAAGAGACCGCTTAGTCATGCCTCCAGTTATCATTGAATTGTGTTTCTTAACACTTTGGTTCTCAAAGTGGGGTCAGGGGACCCCCAGGGGTCCTTGAGGGGGTACCAGGGGGTCCCCAGCAAAATGTGTTAATATAGCATCCCAAAAATGTTAACCTTTTATACTTTGGCTATTCAAAAATAGCAGATCTACAAGCTCATCGCGCGGCACCGAGTGCCGCGCTATGAGCTTGTAGATCTGCTATTTTTGAAAAATCGTGATTTTTTTTTTGCAAACCTTTTGAATATATATTTTTATAAAGCAAACATTTTTAACTCATATCTTTGCTTCTGGGGGTCCCTGGAACAAAATCTTTCAGATGGGGGTCCACGGCCAAATACATATGTGTCCATTTTGGGGGTCCTTGGCACAAAAAAGTTTGAGGAGCTGTCTTAACAGAACACACATGCACTAGAACGCACATGTAGCTGTTTGCTTGTATACATGCATGAAAGCAAGCGCCAACAAACGTGCACAAATACAGCTCACACACCTACCCCCTGCACGCACGCGCACACACACACACACACACACACACACACACACACACACACACACACACACACACACACACACACAGACACACACACACACACACACACACACACACACACACACACACACACACACACACACACACACACACACGCTACCTCGGTAAGTACTGTAATTCTGAATTCCTTGGGTGGGCTTTTGTAATGGAATGAATATAAAAGCCACCTCTCTCTGCGATCATTGTGTGTGATAATTGGCGGACTTGACTACGGGAGAGTGTGCCCTAAATAAGAGGCTTCTACAGAGCTACAGGTCATTGTAGAATCCATTTAATGACGGGGCCATTATTCTAAGCGCCATGACGTCTGCATTAGCTCTCAATTCTGACTCAGCAGAGCGCTGGCACGAACTAGCCATCACTAGACTATTTTGGTCTTTCATTGTTCAAGATCAAAGTTTTTACTTAACCCATTAAGACCTGGAACTGTGTCATTTTTAGATTTGAGCTAAAAAAGCATTATTTTACACTTTGGGCTATTCAAAAATAGCAGATCTACAAGCTCGTAGCGCGGCACCGAGTGCCGCGCTACGAGCTTGTAGATCTGCTATTTTTGAAAAATCGTGAAAATGTGTGCAAATCTTTGAAATATATATATATATTTTTAAAGCGAACATTTTTAACTCAAATCGTTGCTTCTGGGGTCCCTGGAACAAAATATTTTGATGGGGGTCCGCGGCCAAATACATATAATTTTGGGGGGTCCTTGACATGAAAAAGATTGAACACCACTGATATAGAAACATACGTCTTTCAGAAAACTGTTGGGATTTAGGAGACATGTAGAATCGGCTTCAGGTCTCAATGGGTTAAAAATGAGCAGGATATGGAATGGAATAGAATGAATATCCAATGACATACCTAGCAGATTGTGCACTTAAGCTGTGCCTAGACTAGTTGGATCTGGGGAGGAAAGGAGGGGACGACTGTCTTGGTGACCTGAAAGGAGAATAGAACGGTGGTGTGAAGTGTAATCAAGCATAGTGAGGCATAGAGCAGAGCTACTGTACATGAGAGAGGGACATTTTCTGCTAAAAGAGATGGTGGGCCAAGTTTGGCATGCTATGTGTAATTGCGTGCCTGTCTAGGGGAAACAGAATGGTAGGATCAAAAGAAAGGTCCCCTTTTTAAACTTTCATCATACAGACTGCTTTGGTTAGAAGGGCAAAGCATGTGAACGAAGATCAGCCTTGAAAGGCCAAGACTTACTTACTTAACCCATTAATATGGAACGCATCTGTGTCACTTTAGATTTCTTTTGCTATTCAAAAATATCAGATATACAAGCTCATAGCGCGGCACCGAGTGCCGCGCTACGAGCTTGTATATCTGATATTTTTGAAAAATCGTGAAAAAATATTTTTCAAAAAACTGTTAGGATTTAGAAAATTCTTAGAAGCGGCCTCAGGTCTTAAAGGGTTAAGTCAGAATACTGATTGGGTGAAACCCGGAGACGCGAATAAGAAACGGCGGCCGTCCACGCTCGACTGCAGCGAGCGGCTCCTTTGAGCAAGACACTGAACACCTACTGTAACTGCCCATGTGGAGGTTTGCGCGACTGAATGAAACATGAGACTTTTGGGACCTGGTGTTGATCTGTAGTGCCTGCAGGTTCCTGTTGGTAATCTAGGCATGGTTTGATCTCGTTCTCTCCCCTTGGTCCAGACAACCAAGGAGGTCACAAAGTGATTTATGGAACATGGAAAAAAAAAATCTAATGCATAAATGTATTATGTTTTTAATCTTTGTGATGAATACCTTTTTTCTCGTGAAATAATGAAGATTTGCAGCCTCTGTGCTTCTTCCCAATAATCCATCACGTAAAATAGCCTGGAAGAGGAAAATAAAAATCATTATTTCCTGCTGAAGTTGATCGTTCTGCGTGCTTATGCTTAGAAGGTGGGCGTGTGTAGGCAGTAATGTTTTGTTTTTGTTGTATTTCATAGGGGAAAACGGGTCAAGAGTTAATGCTATAGGGACATGTATTAAAATGTAATAACTTAAAGTATTTGATGTGTTACTTCTGTCTTGTTTTTTTGATCGGTGGTAGTTTATTGTGCCTTAACTCTTTAAGACCGGGAACGCATCTGTGTGTCATTTTTAGATTTCTTTGGCTATTCAAAAATAGCAGATCTACAAGCTCATAGCGTGGCACTCGGTGCCGTGCTATGAGCTTGTATATCTGCAAAATATCATGAAAAGTTGTGCAAATATATATATATTTTTTAACTCAAATCTTTGCTTCTGGGGGTTCCTGGAACTAAATATTTTACAAATGTTCGCTTTAAAAAAGATATAATCCAAGATTTTGCCACAATCTTTCACGATTAAAAAAAAATAGCAGATCTCGGTGCCGCGCTATGAGCTTGTATATCTGCTATTTTTGAATAGCCAAAGAAATCTAAAAATGACACACAGATGCGTTCCCGGTCTTAATGGGTTAAAGCATTATTTTGATGAAGCTGTTTATGTTATGATGTTCATAAGTAAAGTTGGTTTGAGGTTTGTCTCGTAGACTTGAGCATATTCAAGTCTACATTATTGTTTGAATCCAGCTCATTCCCTCGTCCACCTCCATCATGCACGTCTTCTGAGCCCTACAGTGTGTGATTGGGTACTGGACTTCCTGACTGGTTCAGGGTGGGGGGAAAAAAACGTTTCTACTTCTCTCACCCTCAATACAGGAGCCCCCAGTACTGAGTCCCCTATGTACCCCCTCTACTATGACTGTGTGATTAGGAACAGCCCAAATGTCAAGTTCGCAGATGACACGTGTGTAACGTGTGTAACCCGATCTATAACCTCTAAATGTGTCACATCGTGAACTTGTAGATCTGCTCTTTTGGCCTAATGTTTGCATATGTTTACAGAATGTTTGCCTATTATGACAATATTTAGAATAATTGGTTTGGTGATGTATCTGGTCAATTTCAAAATATTACATATTACATGGTACATATTAATTAAACAAAATGGCTACTAGGTTTGTGTTCAGATAACTTGTTATGAGATGAGAAGAAGATTTACCTTATTACTTTACCAGCATTTTATGGTCTATCACATGCTGTGTTGTGTAGCTCTATATTAGAATTGGCTCATGGGAGGCATATCGGTTGGATCGGTGGTGAGATGTAGGTGTGAGGGCCGCGTAGCGTCTCGAACTCTAGATGTGAGGGCCGCCTGAATCAAATTAGCAACTAAATGATATGAAGATGAATTGACTATGAGAATCATCATTAGTTGCGGCCATAAAACCACAAGAATGGCTTAAAACGTTCATAAAAGATTGAGTGGAGATAAAATATTGATTATACATTGCAGGCAGAACACCAACAGTATGGAATTGTGTTTGTTCAAACCGCCAAACTCTGCTGAACCAAAAACATTCGATAAAAAAGTTCCCAGATACACACTGAGACAGTTTCATAGTCTTTTCTCTTATCTCAAAGGCTCTGGTGCAGCAGTCTATCCATGTAGTCAGGGGATATTAGCAGAATATTTTCCAATCTTGGAATAAATTCCTTACCAAAAAAAATCTTCACCAATGTGTTTGTAAAGGTGTCTAGTAACACATCTCACAAAGACTGAAATTCAGTATCCCTAGGAGAATTTTTGACAGCTCTGGGGTACCCACCATAACCTTGGTTAAAAAAAAATCCAAATTTGATTCTGTTTTAAGTAGCATGTGAGGGGTCAAACTAGGGTGTTTTTATGATTCTGAATCCATTGCAATCATTCGTTTTGCACCAAAACCACTCCTTGTGCTAAAAATGGCCATAGCCATGTATACTTTTTGTGTAAAAAGCCCATTGAGATTGGGCCGTTTTTAGCACAAGGAGTGGTTTTGGTGCAAAACGAATGATTGCAATGGATTCAGAATCATAAAAACACCCTAGTTTGACACCTCACATGCTACTTAAAACAGAATGAAATGTTGATTTTTTTGGGGGATTTTTTTTTAACCAAGGTTATGGTGGGTACCCCAACTTTAAGGAGCTGTCAAAAATTCTCCTAGGGATACTGAATTTCAGTCTTTGTGAGATGTGTTACTAGACACCTTTGCAAACACATTGGTGAAGATTTTTTTTAGTAAGGAATTTATTCCAAGACTCTTTTAATATCCCCTGACTAATGTAGCTGAGATGCATCATAGTCGAGTTATTCTTCACGTCACCATGGACATTTTCACATTGCACCTTACCTATCAAGGAATAGGACTTTCGTCTATAGTTTGTTTTTAGCAGTACATAGTAGGCGATGAAACAAGTGTGATTTAATGTATTTGTAATCATATAAAATGGGGCGTAATCTGAACAACACTTAACACAATAGACACTATTATCCAAGTTGGTTTCAGGATGTACTGTAAATAAACCATTTTACAGACGCCCTGAAAGCTCTGACTTTTGCAAACAATATTTTATTATTATTGTTATCATTATCATTATTATTATTATCATTATTATTGTTGTGATTATAATGTCATCATTACTATTATTAATATAATTATTTTAACTCTTCAAGACCGGGAACGCATCTGTGTGTCATTTTTAGATTTCGAGGGGCTATTCAAAAATAGCAGATATACAAGCTCATAGCGCGGCACCGAGTGCCGCGCTATGAGCTTGTA
The DNA here is from genome assembly GCF_963454915.1 of Gymnoscopelus microlampas. Lineage (NCBI taxonomy): Eukaryota > Metazoa > Chordata > Actinopteri > Myctophiformes > Myctophidae > Gymnoscopelus > Gymnoscopelus microlampas. The sequence goes on from NC_139941.1 coordinate 34,123,807, forward strand.
TATCTGCTATTTTTGAAAAATCATGAAAAGTTGTGCAAATAATTGAATTTGTTTCTTTTTTTTTTGGCTGACATTTGTAACTCAAATCTTTGCTTCTTAGTTGGGTCATTTATGGCACTTCCGTGACCGTGGAGAGCGAAGGTCCGTTTCTCAATGGATTTGTCATCTAGGAGGGTTATTAAACACATTTAACCGGGGTGTCTTTTTTTAAACGGCGGGGAAAATTTGTGGGAGACCAAAATCCAAAATGGCTGCCGTGAAAATGAACTTTTTAATGGTTTGACCTACAATGATGCACAATACATGGTTTCAGAGCTTATTTTGGTCAAGGAATACATATATGGTGTTTATATAATGATTTGACCTATTGTCGACCTTCAAATGCAAGATGGCTGCCAATTATGAGCTCCAAAAGGGAGTTTTTTTCAAAATCGTCACAGAGCCTAGCCTGGTAAACCCTCCCTCCGGAAATCTCATTTCAATTCGATTTCTGTAAGGAGTCTGGTCTGAAACGCCTTTCTGCAATAATCGCTGTGGGCTGGAGTTGGGCGGGAGTAATACCGTTGACTGACAACCCCTTCAACCAATGATCGTTTTTCCCCTTCAGCCAATGAGCAGTTCATATTGACGAGCTCCAGACTATGTGACGCAACGGGACTTTTGGGACGGCCATGCCGAAAATAGGTTGCCTTATTGGGATACATGCGTGTCACTCCCCGCCCCTGCCGGTTCTCTAAATTTATATTTTTAAATAGGCTCTGTCATGATTAATTGACCACATATATGAAGTTAAACAACTAAATTCTATCCAAACGATATCTTATAAGTAAATTCCGTGCCTCAAAAAAGAAGTTTGAAAGCGTTATAAAACTGAAAGTAAGAAGTGAAGGCACTCATAGGCACTCGCACAAACAACAATGGCTGCCGTTCGTCTTTTGTCGGCGGCTCTCAGGCTGCACTCGGGTTCATTCGGGCTCACTCGAACTCGCCACCTGATTGGCCAACTGTCGCTGTCAATCACAGAACAATGAGCGACGACGCTGATAGGCTCGTCGGCTCGGCGAGCAGAGCGGTTATTGGAGAAAGGCGTTTCAGACCAGACTCCTTACAGAAATCGAATTGAAATGAGATTTCCGGAGGGAGGGTTTACCAGGCTACACAGAGCCTTCATATTAGGCTCAAATGAAAGCTCTGCTCATGATGAGTTGAATAGTATACAGTATAAGTACACAGAAGTAATCTCTGAGGTCAATAAAGTCAATGTTTGTCTGTAAACAGCAGTTGCTGATTTGCGGTTTCCCATTAAATAGGGTAGGCTACTGAGATTATGGTGTCCAGTTCATCCCATCACATTTTCATAATGAACCAAAAAGTAATTGTGCAGTATAGCCTAACATAAAATAGTATTCTGTATGCAAAGCTAGAACGGTTAGTTGCTTGAGTTGATTTAAAGGTCAACTCATTTGTCACCCTTATTTTGTAATATTGATCCCAGTGTTTCCTGTCTAGTTACTTTTACCTGCCTTAACCAGCCTTGTAATTTTGTCAGTGTTTCCACCTGTGTCCTCCTAGTTCCCCAGCCTATCCCAGTGTTGATTGTCTGTTGAGTTTGCCTGTGTCCTGTTAATCCCTGTCTATATAAGCCCTGTGTTTGCATTGTGTTCTTGTTGGTCTGTAAACTTTTGTCATGTGAGGTTTTTAGTCGTTGTTCTTTGTACTCAAGAATCTTGGACGAGTGATTTTGGATAAGAACCTCTCACCAGAGCAGTATGCACCGCACGCCCCGTCTGTAGTTCTTTCCTCGTAGTGCTTGGTCTACCAACCCCTCCACTACTACCCCTGCTGTAACCAGAGTGTCTGCAATTCCAGAGCCCTTGAATCGCTTGTAGATGGCATAGATGTAGGACATCAGCTGGTGGAAAGGTACAAGGATTGGGAGGATGTCCTTCATTCCAACATTTCTGGATTCTCCGCCTTGAGCTCAGTGAGCGTCTTGTAGGTGGGCAGGTCACCAACAAGAAAGGAGAATGGAATATTCTTCTGCCGCATGGCCTCCACATGTTTCACCATTATGTCATTCACCGCTGACTTGCTTGAAGGTTAATTGTATGTTGTGTGGTAATAAGGCTTGCTCTTGTTGGGTGGTGGATGACAGCAGGACTGGGCACCACTGTATCCTGGAACTCGCTGCTCTTCAGGTGGTGGTCTTGTACCATGATTGTCTACACGAGACAGTGCATCACAGAGTGAGCACGCTGCGGAGCTCTGCTATCAACCTGGGAGTAAATGTCCATGGCATGACAAGGAGTAAAGATCTGGTAGACACTCTGCACAAGAGCGGTGTCTGCATCAGCTATGGAGATACGCTGCTCCTCTATGACCATTGGGCTCTGATGGATGTGGAGGCATCAGCAACCTGCCCACATGAGATCGCAGACAGCAAGCCAGCTATCGTGATCATCGACAATGACGACTTCAAGATTGACACTATGACAGGTGACTCTACAGGAGTCCATCGAACAAATGTCATGTACATGCAGCCAGAGAGCAATGAAAAGAAACCAGGCGAAGATACTGCTGAAACGCTCACCAAGAAGAATGAAATCTCTGCACAGCTAAAGCAGAAGTGTGCAGAACTGACAAAGGTTTGCCAGTACAGATGCCCCCCTGGTAGCAAGAGTGAGTCACATGCTTGTCCCAGGGTAGATCCACCAGTGGATGGGTCAGCTCCGCAGCATGCTCGCTCTGTAATACATGCACTGTCTCGTGTAGGCAATCATGGCACAAGACCACCATCTGAAGAGCAGCGAGTTCCAGGATACAGTGGTGCCCAGTCCTGCTGTCATCCACCACCCAACAAGAGCAAGCCTAATTACCACACAACCTACAATGAACCTCCAAGCAAGTCAGTGGTGAATGACATAATGGTGAAACATGTGGAGGCCATGCAGCAGAAGAATATTCCATTCTCCTTTCTTGTTGGTGACCTGCCCACCTACAGTATAAGACGCTCAACTCAGCTCAAGGCGGAGAATCCAGAAATGTTCAAGGACATCCTCCCAATCCTCGTAACTTTCCACCAGCTGATGTCCTACATCTATGCCATCTACAAGCGATTCAAGGGATCTGGAATGGCAGACGCTCTAATGTCCAAGATGCTTGAGCACAAAGAACAACAACTAAAAACCTCACCTCACAGGACTACAGACCAACAAGACCACAGTGCAAACACAGGGCTTAAATAGACAGGGATTAACAGGACACAGGTGAACTCAACAGACAATCAACACAGGGATAGGCTGGGGGAGTAAGAGAACACAGGTGGAAACACTGACAAAATCACAAGACTGGTTAGACAAGGCAGGTAACAGTAACTAGGCAGACAGGAAACAGGGAGCAATACCACAAAATAAGGGTGACAAATGAGTTGACCTTTAAATCAACTCAAGCAACTAACCTTTCTAGCTTTGCATACGTAATACTATTTTATGTTAGGCTATACTGCACAATTACTTTTTGGTTCATTATGAAAATGTGATGGGATGAACTGGACACCATATTCTCAGTAGCCTACCCTATTTAATGGGAAACCGCAAATCAGCAACTGCTGTTTACACACAAACATTGACTTTATTGACCTCAGAGATTACTTCTGTGTACTTATACTGTATATTATTCAACTCATCATGAGCAGAGCTTATATTTGAGCCTAATATGAAGGCTCTGTGACGATTTTGAAAAAAACTCCCTTTTGGAGCTCATAATTGGCAGCCATCTTGCATTTGAAGGTCGACAATAGGTCAAATCATTATATTAACACCATATATGTATTCCTTGACCAAAATAAGCTCTGAAACCATGTATTGTGCATCATTGTAGGTCAAACCATTAAAAAGTTCATTTTCATGTCAGCCATTTTGGATTTTGGTCTCCCACAAATTTTCCCCGCCGTTTAAAAAAAGACACCCCGGCTAAATTTGTTTAATAACCCTCCTAGATGACAAATCCATTGAGAAACGGACCTTCGCTCTCCACGGTCACGGAAGTGCCATAAATGACCCAACTTATCTGGGGGTTCCTGGAACTAAATATTTTACAAGTGTTCGCTTTAAAAAACGATTTTTGAATAGCCAAAAAAAATCTAAAAATGACACACAGATGCGTTCCCGGTCTTAATGGGTTAAGCAATCAGTCCAGTGGTCCAGTCCAGTGTCTTTATTGTGCCTTTATTTATACAGCGTTCTGTAGGTTGATTTTTTAACGCCTTGTTCCTAACATGCCTGTGAAGAGCATGTTGTGCCACCCACAACATTCAATTTAGAACAGTTGCCCTGGGAAACGACACAAACTTGACAAACTTGGGAAAACAACATACAAAGATATTTTTCTATCCATAATTACCAGGTCAGGACTCTCATCCTACTCGTTCCTGGTGTAAACAACTGACCGAATGGAGACTGGAGGTTTTTCTACATATCTCCTGGCAAAAAATAGACATTTGAAACTGTCTATTTTGCAATGTAGGAACACAAGTCTATAACCTCCAATCTGCAACGTTGAACGCAGGACAGGGAGCATTTTTTTTCTCTGGTCATAGTACTTGCTGGATTCAACATTTAACCCATTAAGACCTGGAACTGTGTCATTTTTAGATTTGAGCTAAAAAGCATTATTTTACACTTTGGGCTATTCAAAAATAGCAGATATACAAGCTCATAGCGCGGCACCGAGTGCCGCGCTACGAGCTTGTAAATCTGCTATTTTTGAAATATCGTGAAAATTTGTGCAAATCTTTGAATATATATATTTTTAAAGCGAACATTTGTAACTCAAATCTTTGCTTCTGGGGGTCCCTGGAACAACATATTTTGAGATGGGGGTCTGCGGCCAAATACATATACATTTTGGGGTCCTTGACATAAAAAAGTTTGAGAACCACTGACATAGTATACATACGTTTTTTTTTTTTTTTTTTAACTGCTGATGGAAGGATTTAGAAGACATTTTGTAGAATCGGCCTCAGGTCTCAATGGGTTAAGTAGTGATCTTCACTACTGTACCTGTCATGCAGGTTATTTTTGTTGCTTTCGTGTTGTTTTGTTTTTTACAGAACAGAAAAGATCATGTGCTATCTCTCTGTCAACATGACGACGATGGAGGATGTTAGAGTAGATTTACCCGGTATAACGGGCCATAATCTACTGGTGGTGATGGGCAGTGAACATGCCACTGGGGTTGTTTGTACTTTTCTTCTGTATTGAGTCGGACAGCCGTAAAAGAGGGAAGGCTCTAGCAGAGGATTCAGTGTTAAAGCCAGTGGGGGTACATGTGGTTCCACAAGTGTCTGAACCACTGCTACAACCCACCGATGGCTATCTCAATTGTATCATCCAGACAATGTGTTGATGCTCGGTACATTTTGGCTTTTCTTTTTGCATTTGTCAAGCGGAAACTTGGCGAGCGAGGATGAGGATTGGTGGAGGAAAACAGATCAAGTAGTTGTCGTCTAACCTGTTAAGGCCTGAGGTTCCGATTCTATAAAATGTCTTCTAAATCCCAATGTCAAGGACCCCCAAAATGATATGTATTTGGCCGCCGACCCCCATCTCAAAATATTTTGTTCCAGGGACCCTCAGAAGCAAAGAATAGAGTTAAAAATGTTCGCTTTAAACAATATATATTCAAAGATTTGCACACATTTTCACGATTTAAAAAAAATAGCAGATCTGCAAGCTCGTAGCGCGGCACTCGGTGCCGCGCTACGAGCTTGTATATCTGCTATTTTTGAATAGCCCAAAGTGTAAAATAATGCTTTTTTTTTAGCTCAAATCAAAAAGTGACACAGATGCGTTCCAGGTCTCAATGGGCTAATAAGGCCCCGTCAACAGTGTTGCTTGCTGTAAACAAATAGGGCTGACAGGCGACACTGTGGCAGCTCTACCCTCCCTCTCTCTCTCTCTCTCTCTCTCTCTGGGGCGTTGCCACCTGTCAAGGATGGTTTGGACTTGGAAGAGATGTGTGAGACGCTATGTGTGTGTGTGTGTGTGTGTGTGTGTGTGTGTGTGTGTGTGTGTGCTGCTCTGTCGGCAGATATCACCGCCACTTTTCTCCTCTCTCATTAGCATATTACTCTCTCTCGCTCGCTGTCTCTCTCTCTTTTTTTTCAATCTCTCAATCTGACTGTCGTTTCTCTCTCTTCTCTCTCTCTCTCTCTCTTTCTCCCTCCCTCCCTCGCTCTGGTTTTCTTTACCTCTGTTTAACCTATTAAGACCTGGAACGCATCTGTGTAATTTTTAGATGTCAGCTAAAAAGCATTATTTTACACTTTGGCTATTCAAAAATAACAGATATACAAGCTCATAGCGCGGCACCGAGTGCCGCGCTATGAGCTTGTAGATCTGCTATTTTTGAAAAAACGTGAAAATGTGTGCATTTTTAACTGAAATCTTTGCTTCTGGGGGTCCCTGGAACAACATATTTTGAGATGGTGGTCCGCGGACAAATACATATCATTTTGGGGGTCCTTGACATGAAAAAGTTTGAGCACCACTGATATAGAAACCTTTTTTTACTGTTGGGATTTAGAAGACATTTTGGAGAATCGGCTTCAGGTCTTAATGGTTTAACTTACATTCTCTCCTCTCTCGTCTCCATTTTTGTCTTCTCGACGGCTTGGTTTTTTCTCAATTTTCTCTCTCGCACCGTGCCTCTCTCTCTCTCTCTCTCTCATAGTTATTGTCTCTAGTTCGCTCTATCACTCATACAGTGCACCAATCTCTTCCTATTGTTCTCTTTCTCTCTCTCTCTCTCTTTCTCCCTCTACCTCTCTCTCTCTTTCTCATACACAAACAGCAGCCCACAATCATAAAGCGTCATTAGTCATTATTTTCTCTGCTGTCTCTACCCAACACACACACACGCACACACACACACACGCACGCACGCGCACGCACGCACACGCACACGCACACGCACACACACAGTAAACAGGCGTCTCCTCACCACCTCTGCTCTTGGATGTATGTATTATAAATTATTCTTGCATCTCTCTCTCTGTCTCTTGTGTCTCTCTCTCTCTGTGTTGCAGGGATGCACCGACCACTTGTTTTATCCGTCCTCTACTAACTGGGCCATTTTTTTCCCTCTATAGCAGGCCTTGTCAGCCGTGATTAACCCATTGAGACCTGAAGCCGATTCTACATGTCTCCTAAATCTCAACAGTTTTCTGAAAAACGTATGTTTCTATAACAGTGGTGCTGAATCTTTTTCATGTCAAAGACCCCCAAAATTATATGTGTTTGGCCGCAGACCCCCATCAAAATATTTTGTTCCAGGGACCCCCAGAAGCAACGATTTTAGTTAAAAATGTTCGCTTAAAAAAATATAAATATTCAATGATTTGCACACATTTTCACGATTTTTCAAAAATAGCAGATCTACAAGCTCGTAGCGCGGCACTCGGTGCCGCGCTATGAGCTTGTATATCTGCTATTTTTGAATAGCCCAAAGTGTAAAATAATGCTTTTTAGCTCAAATCTAAAAATGACACAGTTCCAGGTCTTAATGGGTTAAAGTTACTCGTAGCACCCCTGGACCAGACGCACGCCACACACCAGAACTGTGCACCCCATGTGGACACGAGGCTGTCTCATTTACACCATCCATCCATCCCACAACATGCAAACTGTGAGAAGAGCAGTAGTCGACAGTAATAGTACATTTACTTGAGTACTCTACTGTCATTTATTTCTATACTTACTTGAGTATCTGTACTTTTGATTCAACTACATTTCTAGGACTGCATTGCTATGCGTTGTGGGCTTTTAGATCTGGTTAGTGAACATGTCAAACATTTTATTCAGCAATGCATTGATATTAAAAGATATATATTTGACCTGGAGTATCTATACTCTGACTCAAGTGCGGTGGTTGAGTACTTTGTCCACCACTGCAAAAGTCATTTATGCCCAGCACGATACTTAACCGCTTAAACCCCGTACGTTGTTGAGCGATCCCTCAGGGCTCTATAGTGACTTTTCTGTTCTCGCTGTACGTAAAATATTTTTCGCCGAAGATAGCCGACTGTGAACTTGTTGTTGTCGCTCCGCTATTTTCGGAGAGAATTTCCCCCAGAATTCAGATATTCTGGGGTTTAACCCATTAAGACCTGGAACTGTGTCATTTTTAGATTTGAGCTAAAAAGCATTATTTTACACTTTGGGCTATTCAAAAATAGCAGATATACAAGTTCGTAGCGCGGCACCGAGTGCCGCGCTACGAACTTGTAGATCTGCTATTTTTGAAAAATCGTGAAAATGTGTGTAAATCTTTGAATACATATATTTTTAAAGCGAACATTTTTAACTCAAATCTTTGCTTCTGGGGGTCCCTGGAACAACATATTTTGATGGGGGTCCGCGGCCAAAAACATATATTTTTTCATGAAAATGTTTGAGAACCACTGACATAGAAACATAAGTTTTTCAGAATACCGTTGAGATTTAGGAGACATGTAGAATCGGCTTCAGGTCTCAATGGGTTAAGTGGTTAATTAATGCTTTGTCGTACAATGACGTTGCACGGCCAAAAATGCTCACATCCACAAGCTCACAAAACGTTATGAGTTTGTAGATCGGTTATTTCCGCTGTTTCGGCACGCGGCATGAATCGGGCATTACAGCAGAGACCTGTGGGGGCCGTCTGTCCGCCCGCCACACAGCAGCGTTCTCACATTTCCTTCGTCGCGCCGACGATGTTGACGGCCACGCCCCCATGCTGCTGCTTCTCAGTCAGGTTTAATTAGCATTCGCTCGGATGTCGTCGCCTCCTGCGCTTCACAAGCTGTGCAGCTCGCCACGTGTGGCTGTTTGACTTATTAAGAGCATGTCAGAACACAGTGTCATCCATCCAGAATATGGTGGCACAACAACCGCGTGTGTGTGTGTGTGTGTGTGTGTGTGTGTGTGTGTGTACTGTATGTGTGTGTGTGTGTGTGTGTGTGTGTGTGTGTGTGTGTGTGTGTGTGTGTGTGTGTGTGTGTGTGTGTGTGTGTGTGTGTGTGTGTGTGTGTGTGTGTGTGTGTGTGTGTGTGTGTGTGTGTGTGTGTGTGTTTGGATTACTATACTTGCGAGGACCAAGTATAGTGGAATTTGAAGAAATATACATTGTGAGGACCGTTTTCCTGGTCCTCACAACACAATGCAATGGTTGTTTTATAGTTTTGAAAAAAAATATTTTTAGAGATACGTTAATAATCAGAAAAACATTCAGGTTAGGATTAGACATTTAGAGGTTAGGTTTAGGGACTGGAATTAGAGTTAAACATGATTTATACTTAGTTGCGCGCCAGTGTCATGCACCGAAAAATAGCTGATCTATAAGCTCACAACGCGTCGCAGCGCGACGCGTTGTGAGCTTATAGATCTGCTGTTTTTCGGCTTATGGTTAAAAAATGTGTTGATGTCCTCACAAGTATAGTAATACAAACGTGTGTGTGTGAGTCTACATGAGCACAGCCCCATGTGAATGCGTGTGCACATGCGTGTGCGTGCCTGCATTTAGTGTGCGCGTCGGGCATCTGCACATCTCTGTGCTCGCCTGTGTGTATTTGGGTGTGTACAATATATTCAGATGTATGTGTGTGTGTGTGTGTGTGTGTGTGTGTGTGTGTGTGTGTGTGTGTGTCTGCCTTGTTGTGTACAACAGGGAGTTGGGGGGGGGGGGGGGGGGGGGGGGGTTTATTTCTTTCCGTTTTTTTCTTCTTTTCTTTTTCCTTAAATTGGTCTCTTTCTGTCTGCAGCACGCTGCACATCCCTCTGCCTTTAATCCCACCATTGCTATAGGACCCTGAGGGCTGCAGAGGCTCCTCTGCTGAGAACACATGCCAGAGACCATAAGCCCATGACTCACATTTTAACCCATTAAGACCTGGAACTGTGTCATTTTTAGATTTGAGCTAAAAAGCATTATTTTACACTTTGGCTATTCAAAAATAGCAGATATACAAGCTCATAGCGCGGCACCGAGTGCCGCGCTATGAGCTTGTAGATCTGCTATTTTTGAAAAATCGTGAAAATGTGTGCAAATCTTTGAATATATATATTTTTAAAGCAAACATTTTTAACTCAAATCTTTGCTTCTGGGGGTCCCTGGAACAAAACATTTTGATGGGGGTCCGCGGCCAAATACATATCATTTTGGGGGTCCTTTACATGAAAAAGCTTGAGAACCACTGATATAGAAACATACGTTTTTCAGAAAACTGTTGAGATTTAGGAGACGTGTAGAATCGGCTTCAGGTCTCAATGGGTTAAAAAATGGGAGCTGTATAGCGATCTTAAAGGCGGTGCGTAGCGACAGGGTTGCAAAGATTTCTCAGCCCATGGACTTGCAGCATGTTGCCTAAGAGGATTTTCAAACGGGGACAGAGAAGAAGAGAGGCCATTTTTTTTTTCTCTCTCTCAACAGATCCAAGTCAATAATACGAGCGTTCCCTAGAATGTGCTGTGTGTGCTCGCATCACGCCTTCTGTGTGGTTACGCAACGCAGCGTATTGTCTCCATGTCACTCTCTCATCCCAGGCACACACAGTACATACGGTATGCTGTTTGATGCCCTTTAAGTCCAGGCCAAATTATTAACCCATTATAGCCGGGAACGCATCTGTGTGTAACCACTTTAACCATTATTTCATACTTTGGGCTATTCAAAAATAGCAGATCTACAAGCTCTCGGTGCCGCGCTAAGAGCTTGTAGATCTGCTATTATTTTACTTTTTTCAATCATGAAAATGTGTGCAAATCTTCGAATGTAAGCGAACATTTTTAACTCAAATCTTTGCTTCTGGGGGGTCCCTGGAACAACATTTTGGGTGGTCCTTGACATGAAAAAAGTTTGAGAACCACTGATATTATAGCAACATAATAAATAAAAAAAAGGATTGTTAGGATTTAGAAGACATTTGTAGAATCCCCCAGAAGCAAAGATTTTAGTTTAAAAAAGTTAGAAAATATATATATTCAAAGATTTTCAAAGATTTTTCACGATTTTTCAAAAATAGCAGATCTACAAGCTCGTAGCGCGGCACTCGGTGCCGCGCTATGAGCTTGTAGATCTGCTATTTTTTGAATAGCCCAAAGAAATATTTAAAATGACACAGATGCGTCCCCGGGTCTGAACGGGTTAATGGGAGTGTGTCTATGGATGATTCCGCTTTCCACTTGTTAGCAGTATTGAGCATTCGAGAGACATCATGCCATCAAGGCCCCTCGAGAGCCTCCGGCACTGTCGCGGATTTCATCAGCAATGCTCTCTCTCTCTCTCTCTCTCTCTCTTTCTCTGTGGCATGCAGAGGGAGGCCAGCAAAACCCACCGATTTGAGAAGTGTGTCAAGCCCCCGAAGAACTCACATAGCTAATCCTGTTAAACCCCATTGATCACTGATGCAAGCCCCGTAGAGATATCGAGATATTGATTGAGGGATCCTTTAAAGGTCCCGTACTTAACCCTGTAAGACCGGCTGCAACGCATCTGTGTTTCTTCTTTTCTAGATTTGAGCAAAAAAAAAGCATTATTTTACACTTTGGGCTATTCAAAAATAGCAGATCTACAAGCTCGTAGCGCGGCACCGAGTGCCGCGCTATGAGCTTGTAGATCTGCTGTTTTTTGAAAAATCGAGAAAATGTGTGTAAATCTTTTGAATGTATATTGTTTAAAGCGAACATTTTTAACTCTATTTTTTGCTTCAGGGGGTCCCTGGAACATATATTTTGAGATGGGGGTCCACGGCCAAATACATGTCATTTTGGGGCTCCTTGACATGAGAAAAAAATAATATTATATATTATGGCGACATAAGTTTTTTCAAAAAACTGTTGAATCCCCCAGAAGCAAAAGATTTGAGTTGCAAACGTTCGCTTTAAAAAAATATATATTTAAAGATTTGCACAAATTTTCACGATTTTTCAAAAAATAGCAGATATACAAGCTCATAGCGCGGCACTCGGTGCCGCGCTATGAGCTTGTAGATCTGCTATTTTTGAACAGCCCAAAGAAATCTAAAATGACACAGTTGCGTCCCAGGTCTTAACGGGTTAACCGATGCGGCACTTTCCAGTTAAAGCTTACCACTGCTTTTTTTTTTACGGTTAAGGCATGTGATACCTGATGGTATAGCCCTCAGTCCACTGTCTGACTGTCACACTCCTCTCTGTCTGTGTGCCTGTAGGCCTTGATGGTATAGCCTCAGTCCACTGACTGACTGTCACACTCCTCTCTGTCTGTGTGCCTGTAGGCCTTGATGGTATAGCCTCAGTCCACTGACTGTCTGTCACACTCCTCTCTGTCTGTGTGCCTGTAGGCCTTGATGGTATAGCCTCAGTCCACTGACTGACTGTCACACTCCTCTCTGTCTGTGTGCCTGTAGGCCTTGATGGTATAGCCTCAGTCCACTGACTGACTGTCACACTCCTCTCTGTCTGTGCCCTGTAGGCCTGAAGGTGCGTGAGGTGATGATCAACGTCTCCAGACAACAGGTGGAGGACTTCCACGGGCCGGAGGACTACTGGTGTCTGTGTGTGGCCTGGAGTCACCTGGGCACGTCCAAGAGCCGCAAGGCCACCGTCCGCATTGCCTGTGAGTATATATGGCAGCAACGCTATATCGTTATTTTAAGATTTTATACAGTTTTATTACATGATATAAATGCCTCGTCTTATCACAACATATACAAAGAAAAGCATTATTTTAACACATTGACTGACAGTTAACTCGATATTAGCTTTTCATCACTTGCCTGCCAAGATCGAGTTAACTCGGTTTTAGCAACAACAAAAAAATTTTTTTTTTTTTTTTTTTTTTTTTTTTTTACATTTTTTTTTTTTATTTGACCCAAAGACCAAGGAGATATGAATTTTCGAAGATCTTTACTCTCATCCACTTCCTTGTTAACTTAAAACTTTAAAATTTTGTATCTCGGCTCCTGAGTACTTTTTTTTTTCCATTGAAAAATCTCTGGCATGAATAACAATAGGCAGTGAAAATAATTCAGGCAGTCAATGTGTTAATATTATATTTTACGTAATGGTGTCCGGTATATAGTCTACATTTTGTACACAATGTACATAAAATGACAACACTTCTAGTGCAAAACGTGTGATAGACTACAGTAGTAGTCTACACACACACCACACACACACACCACACACACGCAAAGACACACGTAAGTTGGTCGAAGCACGTTCTATGTGTGCAACAGTGTAACACAGTGGGGCTGTAGATTTGACGCATGCGCAGTTTGACCATTCGTCCCATAGCTCGCACACCATCCCACTGCTGGGCAGCCGTAACCATGGCGACATTGTTTGACACAAAAACCCTAATAAACAGCTGATATTTGGGGAAATCGAAAAAACAGGCTTCGCAGTTGCGTTCAGATGGTAATGGTGAATGTGTGTGTGCGCAAATGCAGAGCAATTGCTCCAGCCACTGAGGAGAACCGGGCAGGCACTTTGGCCTCACCATGGTCGTTTTGACCGACCACCACAGAGGTTTGTAGAATTATAGGAGGATTATAGGAGGATTGTTATCAGGTCTAGGCTAGCGCTAGAGAAGTCTAAGCCTTCCATAAACGTACAGCTGACAATTGTGTGCATACAGTAGATGGATATGCCTGGATTATGTCATTGTCACCACAGCCACCATGGTGACAATCTGGTGACAGACGTGGAGTGTATGCAGTGGTGGAAAAAGTACTCAAATTCAAGTAAAAGTACCAATACTGAAATATAAAAATACTCTGTTACAAGTAAAAGTCCAGAATAAAAAAATTACTTGAGTAAAAGTACAAAAGTATTGGCATCAAAATGTACTTAAAGTACCAAAAGTAAAAGTACTAAATATTTGAAAATAGCCGATCTACAAGCTCACAACGCGTCGCGATGCGACGCGTTGTGAGCTTGTAGATCTGCTATTTTCAAATAGCCTAGGTACAAAATAGGGCTAATGTTTCATTATATCATAGTTTATATCTGAAAAGTAACTAGTAACTAAAGTTTTCAAATAATTGTAGTGGAGTAAAAGTACAATATTTGCCTCTGAGATGTAGTGGAGTAGAAGTAAAAGTATTGGAAATTGGAAATACTCAAGTAAAGTACAAATACCTAAAAATTGTACTTAAGTACAGTACTCAAGTAAATGTACTTAGTTACTTTCCACCACTGAGTGTATGGAATTCAGCACCATGGACAGCGGTGCCCGTCGTGTGCAGAGAGGGTGCATGATGCGCCACACTCACATGAGAGGAAAGAGTGGGTTTACTGAAATGGAGATCAGAGGTCCACAGACAGAACAGACCACTTTGGTTGGTAAGATAGATGATAGATAATCGTTCAGGACTTGTACTACTATTGGTGCAAAAGTGCTCCGATTAATGAATCTATTATATGATTTTGAAATAGTAGAATCGGTATGAGTGTTATTTGTCACATCACAGGTTTACTGGGGTAATTCAGTGGGTGAAATTAGTTTTCGTGCAAGGTCCATCAATTTACCTTTTTCCAGGAAAAGAATATAAAAGGGGAGGGGGCAGAGAGAGTGAGAGAAAAATATAGAAATCAAAGAAATCTACATAGACATACTGATAGAGCTGTTATTTTTCCTTATCACCCATATATATATATATACCAATGCATGGCGAAACATCACATAAGTATGTATATAAGTACCAGTAACTCTCATCAAAAGCGACAAAGAAAAAACAGACTCAGAACACAGGCACAGCCTTCAGAGCACAGCCTTCGGAGGTGTAATCCTGTCATTAGTGGAGAGTGATGATTACGTCGTTGTCAGATGAGGATGAGGATGGTAGATGATGAAGATGATGATGATGATGTGACAGTTTATCTTTGAACAAACAGCGTCCACATGTCTCGAACAACACGTTGACCTCGGGTCTGACCGGTCACTGGATGACTTCAGTGGCGCTGAAGGAATTGTTAGCGTAGGGAAGAACACCAAGATATAGTGTTCTCAAAACAACAGATAGCCACAGAACGCCTGTAGCTAGTTTGACCTTGCATAGACAGAGACAGGAGAAATAGGGTAAATGACTGAATTTAGGCCAATATGACAGCTATTATATTAATTTGACATTTAAAGCAGGTTTAGGACACTAGACAAATTATGATCAATCAAAATAACTCTATCAACATACAGTACGTAGCATAATAAACAGCAGATACATAAGAAGGCAAAGGCTCTCTCTGACAATTCACACAAGGTAGATCTCACAGGGGAACGATCCACATGAGATAATACAACATAGGAAAAGCAGTCCGTCAAAGGAAGGTGTTCCACTGTGGCACAGGCCCAGGCCCAGGCGGCAAGGGAGAGCTCTTGAAATTGAAACTCACACGGAACAACGACATTTCCTGAAGTTTTTTTTCGGGACTGGAAGTTCCAAGATGGCAGATTTGAATTTGCCGAAAAAGTGGCTTAAAAACGGGTCTGTAGATTCTAATCTACTACTAGTCATGTGACCGCTCCCTTCGTCCATATTTTTTTACAGTCTATTGGGCCTGCCTGGTGACAGGAAAGCTGTTCAGTAGCTTTATGTTGTTGCTATTTAGCCTTTCCCTTTTCTTAAATCAAATCCATACATTTTATTTCAAGAAGGTCAGACACATATGCAGCCTACTTTTATTAAGCTGTATTATTATTCCAAACACTTCAAGAAAGGGCAAAAAATACTCGTACACACACACACACGCACACACACGCACACGCACACACACACACACACACACACACACACACACACACGCAACATTGTGAAGAATGTAGCTGTGAGTATACCAACCCACATCCAGTGCAAAAGGGACACCTTTTTGACCTGTGATAAACATGTGCAATATGTGCAATATATATATTAGTGCAATACAAGCAAACAGTTACATTCTATGAGTCACTGAGAAATAACATGAATTCATATTGGGTGATTCACTGTTGTTAAGGAATGTCAGTGCAATTCACAGAGACTTCCTGACCGGCTGTTCTACGCACTGATACATGTGTATGTACAGTAGTGATGGGCAAATGTCAAAAGACTGTGCAAAATAAAAAAGTGCATGAGCCTGTCATATACCACACACACACACAGTATCACTCCAAGTACCCGCTACCAAAAAAATGTACACTAAACCACAGGAGAGAACATGATCTCTTAGAGGGGGCAAAAATAGATTGATTCGCTGTTGGACGCGACCCAACTATCCAGGAAGATCGGTACGATCCTGGCAGACACCACATCCTCCAGTCTACCCCGTCGACAGATCAGACCAGAGCACAGGGGTTCCTGGTGTGTGCCTCTCGCTTTCATATCCGACATGGTTATGGAGGCTTTTCAAGGTTGTTCGGTTCAAACCCAGGGGCAGGCAGAACAAGTTTTAGCAACAAACGGACACAGTAAAACAAATCCTCAGTTTGAATTCTTCATCCACTTGAAACTTGAGAGTGTGGAAATATAAGACCGGGAACGCATCTGTGTCATTTTTAGATTTCTTTGGCTATTCAAAAATAGCAGATCTACAAGCTCGTAGCGCGGCACCGAGTGCCGCGCTACGAGCTTGTAGATCTGCTATTTTTGAAAAATCGTGAATATGTGTGCAAATCTCTGAATATACATATTTTTAAAGCGAACATTTGTAACTCAAATCTTTGCTTCTGGGGGGTCCCTGGAACAAAATATTTTGCGATGGGGGGCCCACAGCCAAATACATATCATTTTGGGGGTCCTTGACATGAAAAAGTTTAAGAACCACTGATGTAGCAACATAGGTTTTTTTCAAAAAAAACTGTTAGCATTTAGAAGACATTTTGTAGAATCGGCCTCAGGGTCTTAATGGGTCTTAACGGGTCCATTTGGTTATAATAATAATATTTGTAAACTCCCTGAGTCAGATTAACATTTAGGAGGCTTTCACTGCAAACAGCCTGACATCATTTGACACCCTCTCCTCCTCCTCCTTATCACCTCTCCCCATGCAGACCTGAGGAAAAACTTTGAGCAGGACCCTCAGGGTAAGGAGGTGCCCATCATGGGGATGATCGTCCTGCACTGCCGTCCCCCAGAGGGAATACCTGCTGCAGAGGTAAGACCACCAGAGCCAGGCCCGACGAACGCTCTCTCTCTCCATCTTACACTCTCTGCACAAAGAGAATAGCACGCACGCATGCACACAGGCAGTGGTGGAAAAAGTACTTGAATGTTTGACTTAAGTACAAGTATCAATACTGCAATGTAGAAGTGCTCTGTTACAAGTAAAAGTCCGGAATTCAAAATTGACTTGAGTAAAAGTGCAACAGTATTGGTATCAAAATGTGCTTAAAGTACCAAAAGTAAAAGTACTAAAATGTTTGAAAATAGCAGATCTACAAGCTCACAACGCGTCGCGATGCGACGCGTTGTGAGCTTGTAGATCTGCTATTTTCAAATAGCCTAGGTATAAAATAGGGCTAAAGTGGTTAATGTATGTTTTATAATGTAATGATTTATATCTGCAAAGTAACTAGTAACTAAAGTGTTCAAATAATTGTAGTGGAGTAAAAGTGCAATATTTGCCTCTGAGATGTAGTGGAGTAGAAGTAAAAGTATTGGAAATTAGAAATACTCAAGTAAAGTACAAGTACCTCAATATTGTACTCAAGTACGGTACTTAAGTAAATGTACTTAGTTACTTTCCACCACTGACGTGTGCACACAGCCACAGATTATACTTGATGCTGACAGCATCGCCTTCACTCCACACCCTTAATGACACACACACGCACACTCACACACACACACACACACACGCACACGCACACGCACACGCACAGACACGCGCACACACACTCACGCTGAGGGGGGGCTTTCACTCCCACAGAGTGTGAGAGATCTTGATCAGAGGGAGTGCACATAGAGATAATAGCATACCAGGCTGGCACCTTTTTCTCTCTCTTTGTCTCTCCCCTTCTCTCACTCACTCACTCACACACGCATTTATTCACGCGCGCACACACACACACACACACACACACACACACACACACACACACACACACACACACACACACACACACACACACACACACACACACACACACACACACACACACACACACACGCACACACACACACGCACACACATTCACACAGAGAGAGAGGAGCTCATACTCCCACTGAGGGAAATGCCCGTGGCGAGGGTAAGATCACATCAGGACGTCCCCCCCCCCCCCCCCCCCCCCTCCTTGTTCAGTCATCCACCAGAACTCACCTCCACCCCCTGAACACGCAGAGAGAGAGAGAGAGAGAGAGAGAGAGAGAGAGAGAGAGAGAGAGAGAGAGAGAGAGAGAGCTTATACTCCCACAGAGTTGACAATCTCTGGATCAGAGTTACTGTCTGTTATTTCTGAGAGTCAGAGTATAGCTCTCTCTCCCTCCCTCCAGCCCTCTCTCGCTCTCGCTCTCTCACTCTTGCTCTTGCTCTTGCTCTCTCTCTCTCTCTCTCTCTCTCTCTCTCTCTCTCTCTCTCTCTCTCTCTCTCTCTCTCTCTCTCTCTCGCTCTCTCACTCTTGCTCTCTCTCTCTCTCTCTCTCTCTCTGTCTCCCTTTCACTTTTTGTTCTATCCGGTATCTTTTGGACAGATCTGTAGATTGGTATCACTGGGTCAGAGAACGCAAATGAATAAGCATAAAGATGTACAGATATTAAGTAGACCTATTGGAAGGAGTTCCACAATGTTTACAAACTGTGAGATTGGCCACAGTTGTGGCATGTGCCATCCATCTTTGATTGGACATAGTATTTCATTACAATTTGATTCAGTTCTCTATTGGCAGACTGGACTTAAAGCCTGCAAAAAGACTATCAGTAAATCACAACACATACACACAAAATAATGTATGCCATATTTAGCACTTATGTTTTTTGAAAAGGATGGCAGATAACACTCACATCACGCTCTGACACCTTAACAGAACGAATCGGCTATAAATAAGAAATGTTGAATAATCTATGATGTCAAGGTTCTCCGGGATAATATAATAATATACAGTGTTGTTTTCCGGTTTTTAAATCCATAACAGTTCTGTATCATTATATAAAATGAACTCCCTCAATGCACATGTATGCTCTGGCCATTGCATCATCATCTCTCATTCCGTGGAAATCAGCGTGAACTACGGACACCTGTGTAATTTATGCGCGTCGCCCATGGGAGCGGATCGGGGGCCGAGGTCAGCCCCCGTATCGGTGGACTGTATAACTCATTAAGACCTGAGGCCGATTCTTACTAATGTATTTCTAGATCCTAACGGTTTTCTGAAAAACCTATGTTTCTGTATCAGTGGTTCTCACAACTGTTTCATGTCAAGGACCCCCAAAATGATATGTATTTGCCCGTCGACCCCCATCTCAAAATATTTTGTTCCAGGGACCCCCCAGAAGTAAAGATTTGAGTTAGAAATGTTCGCTTTAAAATGATATATATATTCAAAGATTTGCACACATTTTCACGATTTTTCAAAAATAGCAGATCTACAAGCTCGTAGCGCGGCACAGTGAATAGCCCAAAGTGTAAAATAATGCTTTTTTTTTATAGCTCAAAAATCAAAAAAATGACACAGATGCGTTCCAGGTCTTAACGGGATAAATGATTCACTGTGGAAATGGAGGAATGATGTCACTCGGGCGCTCTCCGGAATATGCAGCGGTGGTGGTGGGGTATAAAAATAGTGGAATTGGAGTGGCCCTGCAGATGGAATCACAATCTCTCCCGTCTAGTCCTTTGTCAACACAAATGAGCCCAGTCGTGGAGCAGGGATGGGAGTGAATAATGTAGAGTGAGCACGAAAAAACCAGGCAATCCCACCACCTCCTCCTCCTCAGTCCGGTCGGTTCCAGAGCACCTCCCTGCATGGATGAAATATTGAGATTGTGAACATGAGTGGCGACGCTGTGTGTGAGCTTCCAGAGAGAGTGGGGTTTGCAGGATGCAGATGCTGTGCAGATAACACCTCCTCCTGGGGGTCTTAAGCCATTCAGACCGGGAACGCATCTGTCTGTGTGTAATTTTTTAGATTGATTTGGGCTATTCAAAAATAGCAGATATACAAGCTCATAGCGCGGCACCGAGTGCCGCGCTATGAGCTTGTAGATCTGCTATTTTTGAAAAATCTTGAAAAATTGTGCAAATCTTTGAGTAATATATATTCTTTAAACTTTTGTAACTCAAATCTTTGCTTCTGGGGGGTCCCTGGAACAACATATTTTGAGGTGGGGGTACGCGGCCAAATACATATTATTTTGGGTGGTCCTTGACATGAAAAAAGTTTGAGGACCACTGATATTGCAACATAAGTTTTTTTTTTTTAAACTGTTGTTTAAAAGACATTTGTAGAATCCCCCAGAAACAAAGATTTGAGTTACAAATGTTCGCTTTAAAAAATATATCTTCAAAGATTTGCACAATAAAAAATAAAAAAATAAAAAAATATATAAAAAAAAATAAATAAAAAAAAATAGCAGAGCTACACGCTCATAGCACGGCACTCTGTGCGGTGGTGAGCCTATATGAGCTTGTATATCTGCTATTTTTGAATAGCCAAATAAATCTAAAAATGACACACAGATGCGTTCCCGGTCTTAAAGGGTTAATGGGATGTGAGTCTGTTATTTATTTATTTATTTGTCTTGTTTTGGATGGCTCCATAAACATCCACAGCTCTTGTGAAGAGGAGGAGGAGTGAGTGTGTGTGGAAAAAATTCCCCCCTCGGTCAGCAGCACGGAAGTCAGGGGCAAGCTAATGAGACTCGACTCACAGTAGTATTGGATCAATTTCGTACCCGTTGTGGCTAAAGCGGTTTCTATAAGCGTGTGAGTCTGACATTCTGCTTAACCCATTAAGACCTGGAACTGTGTCATTTTTAGATTTGAGCTAAAAAAGCATTATTTTACACTTTGGGCTATTCAAAAATAGCAGATATACAAGCTCATAGCGCGGCACCGAGTGCCGCGCTACGAGCTTGTAGATCTGCTATTTTTGAAAAATCGTGAAAATGTGTGAAAATCTTTGAAAATATATATTTTTTAAGCGAACATTTTTAACTCAAATCGATGCTTCTGGGGGGTCCCTGGAACAAAATATTTTGATGGGGGTCCGCGGCCAAATACATATAATTTTGGGGGTCCTTGACATGAAAAAGATGGAACACCACTGATATAGAAACAAACGTTTTTCAGAAAACTGACGAGATTTAGGAGACATGTAGAATCGGCTTCAGGTCTCAATGGGTTAAAGCATCTTTCCCATGACTCTGGTGGGGAGGCTCATTTGCATGAAGAGAGAGGTGTCACACCGAAGACATTGCCGAATGTAGTTCGTCGCCCGTTCTCTTTCCCATCCAATTATTTTTTCCGGTTATAAGTTTCCAAGCTGTATTTTGAGTTGTTTTTAACCCATTAAGACCGGTAACGCATCTGTGTAACCACTTTTAACCGTTATCTTATATTATATTACTATTCAAAACTAGCAGATATACAAGCTCATAGCGTGGCACCGAGTTTGAGCTTGTAGATCTGCCGTTTTTGAACAATCTTGAAAAAAAAAATACTTTTTAACTTTGCTTCTGGGGGGTCCCTGGAACAACAAATATTGAGATGGGGGTCCATGGCCAAATACATATAATTTTGGGGGTCCTTGACAAAGTTTGGGAACCACTGATATAGCAACATAAGTTTTGTCAAAAGAAAATGTTAGGCTTTAGAAGACATTTGTAGAATCTCCAGAAGCAGAGCTTTGAGTTACAAATGCTTGCTTTGAAAGAATATATATATATATTCAAAAGATTTTCACAAACTTTCAAGATTTTTTCAAAAATAGCAGATCTACAAGCTCATAGCGCGGCACTCGGTGCCGCGCTATGAGCTTGTATATCTGCTATTTTTGAACAGCCAAATAAATCTTAAAATGACACACAGATGCGTTCCCGGTCTTAATGGGTTATCTCAAACATTTCTGAGTTTTTTTATTATTTCACTTTCAACAAGAATTGGAGTGGAGTCAGTATACCTATTACCATTGGTCCTGGAGATTATTTCACTATTGGGGTGGAGAATTACCAGCAAATGTATTTGTCCCCCGTTTCATTTCATGATAGATGAAGTCCTAAAAGGTCACATTTTCTAATATAGATATAGAATATCATTTCCACCATCTACAACATAGAAGAGAAATAAAGAACTCCTTAGTCTTCATAGAGCTCACTTTCAGTTTGTTTTCGTGAATGCCAACATATGCACATATTTTAACCAGGAGCAGAGATTGCAATCTTTCCATACTTAACCCATTAAGACCGGGAACGCATCTGTGTGTCATTTTAGATTTCTTTGGCTATTAAAAAATAGCAGATATACAAGCTCATAGCGCGGCACCGAGTGCCGCGCTATGAGCTTGTAGATCTGCTATTTTTGAAAAAACGTGAAAATTTGTGGCAAAATCTTGGATTATATATTTTTTAAAGCGAACACTTGTAAAATATTTAGTTCCAGGAACCCCCCAGAAGCAAAGATTTGAGTTACAAATATCCGCCAAAAAAAAGAAAATAATTCAAATATTTGCACAACTTTTCATGATTTTTCATGATATAGCAGATCTACAAGCTCATAGTACGGCACTCGGTGCCGCGCTATGAGCTTGTATATTTGCTATTTTTTTGAATAGCCAAAGAAATCTAAAAAATGACACACAGATGCGTTTCCGGTCTTAAAGAGTTAATAGAATGTAAGAAGAGGTGGTTTTAAATTTCCATTCTGGTTGCTTCTCAGTTCAAAGCCGATGCACTTTCTTAACTTACTCAGATATCAGAGAGCGTGTGCTCTGAAGTGATGATCTCTTTTTTTTATTTGGCCAGAAGAAGAGAACTCGACAGCAACGAACGCCACGTAATGAGTTTTTCTTTGACTGGGTTACTCTGATAGAAAGTGTGAAATGATCAGCCAATTTCACCTTCTTTGAACCAAAGCTCTTTAACCCATTGATACCTGGAACGCATCTGTGTCACTTTAGATGTCTTTGGCTATTCAAAAATAGCAGATATACAAGCTCGTAGCGCGGCACCGAGTGCCGCGCTACGAGCTTGTAGATCTGCTATTTTTGAAAAATCTTGAAAACATTTTTTTTTTGATTTTTTTCCAAAAAATGTTATGATTTAGATTTTTTTTAAAGAATCACCTCAGGTCTTAAAGGGTTAATGTGACCCCCCCCCCCCCCCCCCCTCTCTCTATATCATCCGCAGTCAATTTCAGTTGGCCAGACTAGTTGCATATCACAAAGAGAGAGGGGGGGGGGGGGTGGTGTGGGGGTGGTGGGGGGTTGAATCTGCTAAACACGAATGTAATACAAGCTGCTTTCTCTGTCGACCGCCCCATATAGAGACTATACTCAACATAGACCCCCACCCCACACACACACACACACACACACACACACACACACACACACTGACACACACACACACACACACACGCATTCACACTTATATTTTCCCCGTGCCGGTACGCGTGCCGCTGTTATTTCCTCACTCATAGGTCAGAGCAAAGCCTCCAAGAGCGTATAGATGATGAGCCTCATTACTAAGCCCAGCAATTACCCCTCCATCCACACCCCATGATGCCAGGAGCCTCCCTCTATTTATTCCTCCAAACATAAGAGACAAATGGGGTTGGAATAGTAATGCAGATAGCCTCTGCATAACTCCAGGGAGGAGCAAGTAGCATTTGGGGGATAGCAGCTGGGCACCATGGGCCACTTACTGTAGTTAGACCATGGGCCCACTTAGTGGCTCTCCATCACCTATCATTTCAACACACAATTTTTTTGATTTGAGCTAAAAAGCAGTATTTTACACTTTGGCTATTAAAAAATAGCAGATCTACAAGCTCGTAGCGCGGCACCGAGTGCCGCGCTACGAGCTTGTAGCTCTGCTATTTTTTTGAAAACTCGTGAAAACTTGTGCAAACCTTTTGAATAGATATATTTTTTAAAGCGAACATTTGTAACTCAAATCTTTGCTTCTGGAGGGTCCCATGCCTTCCAACATGACCCATCCACTGTAGAGATACAAGCCCTCCAACATGACCCAGACACTGTAGAGATACAAGCCCTCCAACATGACCCATCCACTGTAGAGATACAAGCCCTCCAACATGACCCATCCACTGTAGAGATACAAGCCCTCCAACATGACCCATCCACTGTAGAGATACAAGCCCTCCAACATGACCCATCCACTGTAGAGATACAAGCCCTCCAACATGACCCATCCACTGTAGAGATACAAGCCCTCCAACATGACCCAGACACTGTAGAGATACAAGCCCTCCAACATGACCCAGCCTGTAGATAGGGATGTTAGATATTGACCTTTTTACCGATAACCGATATTGTCCAACTCCTAATTTATATACCGATACCGATATCAACCTATACCGATATATGCGGGCTTTTCCACCAAAAGTCAACTAATTGTCAGGTAACAACATCACATATCTAATCAAATGAAAATAGCTACACTATCAATATAATATCTAATAAATCTAATATAATAGAGTGATGTTGTACAATAAAGTGAGTCGCGGGACTCACTGGTGGTCATTTGAATGAGTCCCACTGATCTTAGATCAGATGTTGGCCTATAGAGCGTGCCACCGCGTCGCCACCACGGGGGGGGGGGGGGGGGGGGCGCGGCATAGTAGCGCAGACATGTTTGTTTTGGGCACTGTTAAAGGAGGAGTTCGCCCAAAATCAATTGCACACCCTATGAAGCCTTGAATCCATGGATTCTTTTTTGTTTTTGTCGTATTCCTAAGCAAATAATTTGATTCCCGTCTCCTACCGGCTAGTATATCCGGTAGGAGACACAAAGTAGATTATTTGTGTCTCCTACCGGAAATACACACGGTCATCAAATTATTGGCTTAGGAATGCCACAAAAACAAAAATAAATCCATGAAATCAAGGCTTCATGGGGTGTGTAATTGATAGAAAATAAGTCATTTTTTGGGTGAACTCCTCCTTTAAGTCAACCTGGTTTATACCCCTCAAAGATGTCCGCTGCTACCAAAAGACACTTGTTGACGCCCCCTTCAGGATTGTTGGCACGCTCTATTTGACAGTGCTGCAGAAGCATAATTGCTTTGATGCCTATAACATTAACGAGTGTCAACGAGCGTCAGCTGGACCCAGACACAAACACACACACACACACACACACACACACACACACACACACACACACCTGCCCTCTGCAGTGCTCTAATTTGAAAGTGACTGGAGTCTGTCTCATTTCTCTGCAAAAGCCCTTGAATATGTTGGAATATGATTAAGGATTACTGTGATTATGGTAAGCTCACATTTCATATCACACACACACACCATACAGTAAGAACTCCTGTAACTTATTTAAAAATAAGTCACAGACACTTGTCAGGCCCAGGGTTGCCAGATCTGCTTATTATAATTTACCCGCAAGATTTTATTTGTAAATAGCCGATCTACAAGCTCACAACGTGCTGTGAGCTTGTAGATCTGCTATTTTCAAATAGCTGATGTATATGTTAAAGTGCACATGTGGCCCATAGTCGCTTCTTTTGGGCTGGTTTTCCTAGACCTGGTTGCTTGTTTCTCTCATAGAATCTGGCAACACTGGTCAGGCCCCACACGTATCCCAGTACGCCAATGTGTGTCAAATTCAAACTGCGTCTTTGCGTGCGTGCGTGCATGCGTGCATGTGTGTGTGTTACATCAGTGTGAAATTACAGGTGCACGAGCTTGCGTGCGTCTGAGCGCGTGCATATCTTTCAGAAAGTGTACAGTAGCCTGTGTGTGCAACACTTTGTGCAGACGTCGTCCTCATGCGTTTGGCCCGCATAATGTACTGTATACGCCTGCATCCTTATCTCTCTCTCTGTGTGTGTGTGTGTGTGTGCGCGCGCCGTGCGCTGTCTTCATACCGTGTGCGTGTTGTTGATAAACTGTGTGCTGAGAAACCCGTCTGCCGGATTAGCTGCGCGGCTCTCTCGTTGGCGTGGCTCCTGATACGGCGGTATCCCGGGGGGGTGGGGGGGGGGGGCTGGTTCAGTCTGTCTGGCTGTCTGTCAGCACGGCTTAATCCGTGTAATTGTGTTGATGAGATATTCAGCAATTTAACCCTTTAAGACCGGGAACGCATCTGTGTGTCATTTTTAAGATTTCTTTGGCTATTGAAAAATAGCAGATATACAAGCTCGTAGCGCGGCACCGAGTGCCGCGCTACGAGCTTGTAGATCTGCTATTTTAGAAAAATCGTGAAAATGTTTGCCAATCTTTGAATACATTTTTTTTTTGTTAATGATTTTTTTTGCTGAAATCTTTGCTTCTAAGGGGTCCCTGGAACAACATATTTTGAGCTGGGGGTCAAGCTCATAGCGCGGCACTCGGTCGGTGCCATGCTATGAGCTTGTATATCTGCTATTTTTGAATAGCCAAAGAAATCTTAAAATGACACAGATGCGTTCCCGGTCTTAATGGGTTAAAAAAAAAAGTTCTGCAACCCACATGGCGCCTACACCTCCATGGGGAGCTGAGAGGGTTGTTTTTGTAAATCATAATTTACATTTTGTACACGGGCAACGTCGACTTTGGAGCGTTGGAGACGCTTTGTACAGCAACACCCTGCTTTACACTGACGCAGATTCACACATACAGCATGAACAGACGCCTTGGCGACAGTGACTCCCTGCGGAGAACATGCAGGGGTGTTAAGTGCTTTGCTCAAGGGCAACAGTAGTTAATGAGGTGGGGGGGGGGTGTACTGTATGTGCAACTGTCCCCATTCAGTTTGCTTGACGGAAGCGGATTGTGACCCTTGCCGTGTTTTTGCGGGGCCAAGTATGACTCAGCAGTAAATCTAATTCCCCTTTATAGAACGTATACTAAAGTATGCACCGTAAAATCCTCAGTGTTAATGTATCCCTTTGTAAAGCGTGTACAATATGTTACCTTTTTATTTTTTTATGTCAACTTATTTATTAGGAGGACAACTGGATCTGCATCTACAAAATAGTAAAAATCAACATTTTTATGTAAAACAAAATGCAGAAACCTTGTTTTGTGATGTGATTTATTTTAGAATCAGTCTTGTTTGCATTCATTTGTCCTAAAAGAGTGACTTTGAGAGCTGTTTCAGACTGAGACTGTTTTTGGATGATCAATTTCTAATCAACGGATATCTAATCAGCGATAGCTCGCCGATTGGACTATAGTTACATCATGACAAGGCAAATACACAACCCAAAGTGTCCTTATGCTTTAACCCATTAAGACCTTTTTTGATTTGAGCTAAAAAGCATTATTTTACACTTTGGCTATTCAAAAATAGCAGATATACAAGCTCATAGCGCGGCTCATAGCCGCGCTACGAGCTTGTAGATCAGCTATTTTTGAAAAATCGAGACAATTTGTGCACATCTTTGAATATATATATATTTTTTAAGCGAACATTTGTAACTCAAATCTTTGATTCTGGGGGGTCCCTGGAACAAAAATATTTTGAGATGGGGGTCCGAGGCCCAAATACGTTATGCATTTTGGGGGTCCTTGACATGAAAAAGTTTGAAAACCACTGACATAGCAACATGGTTAAAAGCAAAGTGGTTTAAATGAACACTGAGGTTTTTACTGTGTACTTACTACATGCTGCAGCAGTGCAGCGTTGTCTCTGGGTCACCTTCAAAAAGCCAGGTGCCAGGTCAGGGGGGGGGGGGGGGGGGGGCGGGGGAGGGGGGGGCAGAGGTAGAGGAGGAGCAGGGATGAGGTCAGCACGACGAGGCTCGGCGGCGAGGGCTCCGGTCTTTGATCTTCATCTGCTCTCTCCTCATAAGTCTTTATGACGGCTGCACTGTCACACGTTACAGCGCTCTCTCCCCTCTCTGTCCTCTAATTGCCCCTCCAACCAGAACATTTCTCAGCATCTAATCAGCGACCTAAGTGTCATCTGAATGAGATGATGTGCGGGGCAGTGTGTGTGTGTGCGCATGCACTGTCACTCTTAAGAAGATGAGAGGACCTGGCCAGCAGCACAGGGCTGAGGGGGGGGGGGGTGACCTTGGTGGCAGAGCAGGTAATGAAATCACAGGGACGTACGTGGCCCCCCCGATGAGGGGCCCGCATGCTTGGAGCACCCCCACCCCCCCACCTCCTCTCTCCGTCAACAGTGACACTGATGACCGAGGCCTAATTGAAACAAATGTGCCAATTACCCCATTCATTTCTCACATCCCTCTGCCACACGCTTAGCGGCCTAATTTGTATTTGTCCCTTCATCTTTTTTTTCCTCTCTCCCTCTCTCTCTCTCCCTCTCTCTCTGTCGCTTTCCCTTTGCCTACTTTTTCTCTCCATATCTGTCACCATCGCTCTGCCTCTTTGTCTCTCTCTCTCTCTCTCTCTCTCTCTCCGTCAGCCTCCTTCTCTCCTTCTCTCCTCTCCCGTGTTCTTGGTAAATCTTTTCATCATTACCCTAGGGCTGTTAGCAGATAATGTACAGCACCCCCTTCACACACACACACACACACACGCACACACGCACACGCACACGCACACGCACACACGCGAACAGTCACATCGGAGGAGAGCGACAGGCCGGACTTGTTCCACGCGTTAATTGCCTCTTTCAACTCGCAAATTTCCCAGGATAAAAATGAAATAAACACATAAAGAGGGCGAGGAGCGGCGAAGACGTATAACGCTCTCCTCTCTCGCCGTCGCTCGTGTCACCCTCGGCCCCGGCTTCCCATTCAGTGACAGATTAGTTTAATCATGAGAAATTAGAGTCTTTTCCCCCTGTAGTTCTTTCTCTCTCTCTCTCTCTCTCCCCACACTTTCGCCTTTCTTTTCCTCTCCCCTCTCTCCTCTGCTTATCTATCAACTTGGCTAAACGCTGTGCCACTGATGAAACGCTCACTAAAGGGTATCTTTTAATTGTGGAGCGGAATCTGGTCGCCTTTGAAGATCGTCGTCAAATGTTTTCGGCAAAGGAACGCAGGGGTAGGGTGGGGTAGGGTGGGGTGGGTGGGTTTGTTTGGAAGAAAAGTGGTCCTTCAGTCGTCCTGCTACAGTATCACTCTCTTCACTGTTGTTTAACCCTTTAAGGCCTGAAGTTCCGATTCTACAAATGTCTTCTAAATCCTAAGTTTTTTGAAAAAACGTATGTTTCAATATCAGCGGTTCTCAAACTTTTTCATGTCAAGGACCCCCAAAATGTATATGTATTTGGCCGCCAACCCCTATCCAAAAATATTTTGTTCCAGGGACCCCCAGAAGCAAAGATTTGAGTTACAAATGTTCGCTTTAAAATATATATATTCAAAGATTTGCACACATTTTCACGATTTTTCAAAAATAGCAGATCTACAAGCTCATAGCGCGGCACTCGGTGCCGCGCTATGAGCTTGTAGATCTGCTATTTTTGAATAGCCAAAGTGTAAAATAATGCTTTTTTAGCTCAAATCAAAAAATGACACAGATGCGTTCCCGGTCTTAATGGATTAATGAGTCAAATAGCTGTTGAAATTGACTGTGAATATGTGTTGTGACAGACAGCTGGGGCTCTTTTCCCCTTCAGAATGTTGTGTTTGTGCGTATGTTATGTACAATATGAAAAAGAAAAAAAGCGTGAAAAATGATCATGTACATTATGTTTATCTTTTTTTATTTCTATGTATTTACCTGCAATCCATCATCCGAGAGGTCTGGGTGTCATTTCTATTTACGTTGCAGTGCCTGCGTGCCCGAAGGCTTTCTCTCTCCCCACCTATTTTAACCCATTAAGACCGGGAACGCATCTATCTGTGTGTCGTTTTTAGATGTCTTCGGGCTATTCAAAAATAGCAGATATACAAGCTCGTAGCGCGGCACCGAGTGCCGCGCTACGAGCTTGTAGATCTGCTATTTTTGAAAAATCTTGAAAATTTGTGCAAATCTTTGAATGTACATTTTTTAAAGCGAACATTTGTGTAACTCAAATCTTTGCTTCTGGGGGGGTCCCTGGAACAACATTTTTTTAAGATGGGGGTCCGTGGCCAAATACATATCATTTTGGGGGTCCTTGACATGAAAAGGTTTGAGAACCACTGATATAGAAACATATGTTTTTTTCGAAAAACGTATAGGATTTAGAAGACATTTGTAGAATCACCCAGAAGCAAAGATTCGAGTAAAAAATGTTTTCTCGCTTTAATAACATATATATACAAAGAGTTGCACACATTTTCACGAGTTTTCAAAAAAATAGCAGATCTACAAGCTTGTATATCTGCTATTTTTATGAGCTTGTATATCTGCTATTTTTTAATAGCCCAAAGACCAAAGTCTTAAAAATGACACAGATGCGTCCCCGGTCTTACTGGGTTAAATCCCAGCCTGTGTGTTTGTTTATTATAAGGGGTGTCTGCTCGCTTCCAGTAAATCTGCTGGGCCAGCCTATCCTGCCATTCCATGAATGTAATTTGCGGCACGCAGTGATGCAGCTCCCTGTACCGGGGAGTATAGGCGCAGTAAAGCATCACTAAGTTTGTAATTCATAATTAGTTTTCCCCTCTGTTGCTGGTAATTGGTTATAGTGCTCCTCTTGACTGCCTAATGGCTGCAGTATTGGTGGGGACTAGCTCGGTCTGACTATATAGCTGCTTTTGTGCAGGATTGGAGAGAAAATGATGATGATGCGATTCGACGGGCATGTGGATTTGTTTATGGTTGTGGTACAATAGGAAGATCACCCTGCCCTTCATAGTTCAAAATACTCACACATTCTTAGAAAATCTAAATTGGAATATGATTTAAATGTTCAATTTTATTTTATTTTATTTTATTTTATTTTATTTTATTTTTATTTTATTTTATTTTATTTTATTTTATTTTATTTTATTTTATTTTATTTTATTTTATTTTATTTTATTTTATTTTATTTTATTTTATTTTATTTTATTTTATTTTATTTTATTTTATTTTATTTTATTTTATTTTATTTTATTTTATTTTATTTATTTTTTATTTTTTTATTTTTTTATTCTCTCCACCAGGAGAGTTTGTTTTCACTTTCTGAAACTGGGACTAACATTGGTCAAGCCTAACGTGACACGTGACAATACGGTGAAATAGTGTGATCCGATTGGCTAGTGACGTATAGCGGCCTATAAAATACATGCGTCACTTTGAAAGAGTCTGTGCCACTTTCAAAGTGAGGTAAGACAGTTCCAACAATCCTGCATGCAAAGCAGATACTTTAATTAAGCTCTCTAGATGGGAAGGCCTCGATCCTACAAATGCTTAGTTAACAGCTAAGCGCCCAAGCCAGCGAGCATGATTTCGAGTTGACATGGCTGAGAAATGGACAGATAGGACACTTACACAGACAGGAGGGATAGGACACTTACATAGACAGGACGGATAGGACACTTATACAGACAAGACGGATAGGACACTTATACAGACGGGACGGATAGGACACTTATACAGACAGGACGGATAGGACACTTATACAGACAGGACGGATAGGACACTTATACAGACAGGACGGATAGGACACTTATACAGACAGGACGGATAGGACACTTATACAGACAGGATGGATAGGACAGTTAGAACATAAGAATTAGAACATTCCCAACATTCCCAACACAAGTCTGCTGGCGGAGACTTGTGCTCCGAGGAGCTCCGAGGAGCACAAGTCACTTTTTCCGCCAAGAGAGTTTGTTTTCACTTTCCGTCAACCAAGCAAACATTGGTCGAGCCTCACGTGACACTTGACAATACGGTGAAATAGTGCGATCTGATTGGCTAGTGACGTATAGCGGCCTATAAATACATGTGTCACTTTGAAAGAGTCTTAGCCTCTTTCAAAGTGAGGTAAGACAGGAATAATCACGAAATGGCTGAGAAATGGCGGATACTGTAACAATTGGATAGGACACTTACACAGACAGGACGGATAGGACACTTACATAGACAGGACGGATAGGACACTTATACAGACAGGACGGATAGGACACTTATACAGACAGGACGGATAGGACACTTATACAGACAGGACGGATAGGACACTTATACAGACAGGACGGATAGGACACTTATACAGACAGGACGGATAGGACACTTATACAGACAGGACGGATAGGACACTTATACAGACGGATAGGACACTTGTGTCATGTTACTATGACACAGTAACATGTTCTATTTCTTGTAAGAATTAGAACATAAGAATTAGAACATTCCCAACATTCCCAACACAAGTCTTCTGGCGGAGACTTGTGCTCCGAGGAGCACTTTTTCTAGTTTATCTTATTTTTTTTTTGGGGGGGGGGGTATGTGATATCATGGTATTTTGTATTACATTACTTTTTCATTGGTCACTTCAGTCCTTGGCTGATGCCGTTACAGGTTAGATCCTGTTATGGATAATTCATTGACCTGAATGATGTGTTTCTCTCTCTCTCTCTCTCTCTCTCTCTCTCTCCAAATGAAAACACAGCTCTTTGGACATTATCTCTGGCTGTCATTCTCTCTCTTTAACCTCTCCCCCCATCTGTCTCTGTCAACCAGGTGGAGTGGCTGAAAAACGAGGAGCTGCTGAGTTCGCTCGACGACGACCACGTGGACACGCGAGCCGACCACAACCTGATCATCAACGAGGCGCGTCTGTCCGACTCCGGCAACTACACCTGCCTGGCCAGCAACATCGTGGCCAAGAGACGCAGTGCCACTGCCACCGTGATAGTCTTCGGTACGCGACCCCCCCCCCCACCCCCCTCCCTCCCTTTCCAGTTGTTATGTCTGTATAACCAGTGGTGGAAAAAGTACTCCATTTTTTTTACTTAAGTAAAAGTATCAGTACTGCAATGTAGAAATATTCTGTTACATGTAAAAAAAGGCCTGTGTTTAAAATGTTACTTGAGTAAAAGTACAAAAGTATTGGCATCAAAGTATACTGGAGGTACCAAAAGTAAAAGTGCAAAATGTTTGAAAATAGCAGATCTACAAGCTCACAACGCGTCGCGATGCGACGCGTTGTGAGCTTGTAGATCGGCTATTTTCAAATAGCCTACGTATATAACAGGGCTAATGTGGTTAATGTATGTTTTATAATATAATCATTTATATTTGCAAAGTAACTAGTAACAAAAGTTTTCCATAATTTTAGTGGAGTAAAAGTACAATATTTGCCTCCGAGATGTTTTTCTCAGATATTAAGATTTTTTTAAAATAATTAAACGACCATTAAAGTATCATTTAATAGTCGGACGTAAGGATACGTAACGAGCGCCGGCGCTCCTAACAACACACTCCGCCATCCTTCAGTGGTGGAAAACGTACTCAAAATGTTTTACTTAAGTAAAAGTATCAATACTGCATCAATCAATCCTCAGGACATGATCTGACAGTAGCCTATATGCCTCCTACAGACTACGGTACTTAAAGGACAACTTTGTTTTTTTTACAACCAAGGTTTATATTTTAGCTTGTAATTAAAGTAAATAAAAGGTGAGTGTTATTTTTTTTTCCTTTACTGCTTTCTATAGTTTTAGCAATTTTCCCGATCTTTTTTACAGTGGGCGGGGGCATTCTGTCCGGTGGCTAAATATGTCTTTTTTACACAATAAAAAAGGTCCTGTGGTCTTTGATGGCCAGATGTGAGTTATTGGGGGCTAGAAGCGCTACTATAAATAATAATAAAGAAAACGCTGGGTTATTGTGTAAAAAAATACATATTTAGCCACCGGACAGAATGCCCCCGCCCACTGTAAAAAAGATGGCGAAAATTGCTAAAACTATAGAAAGCAGTAAATTAAAAAAATGTAACACTCATCTTTTATTTACTTTAATTACAAGCTAAAACATAAACCTTGGTTGTAAAAAAAACAAAGTTGTCCTTTAACAGGTCACACTTGGACCATTGTTATGCAGGAGACGGCAGCTTTAGCTTTGTAAAAGGTGCGAACGGGGCAGCCCATGTATCACTGCGGTAACGTATCTATTGTTGTCGGAGCAGAATTATTTTTTTTCTGACGAATCTTGCCCTGCAGTCTGAGCAGCTAGACAGGGCAGGCCGGGGTCTTTACTGACCGGGCCATGGTGGCCCCAGACAGTGGCCCCTCACGGCGCTTCGCCTCTGTTCCAACCCCCAGACTCCGTGGTTGGTGGGCATATAAACTTCACCACTGCTCCACCCGAGTGCCCTACACAGTAGTTCTTGGTGCATACAGATAGAAATGGTGGACTGTGTGTGTGCTTCACACTATAATTTGTGAAATGTGTCAGGAAAACAGCAATACTATTTTTGCTGTCAACACCCCACTGCTGCGGTCTTTATTAAATAAGGCTCTCCCTGCCCTTAAAGCCACTACATTTGCCTACAATACGCAGCAGTGGACGGCTACCATGTTTACAGTGTACTTCAGGTCAATTTGTTTTCAGTTACCCGTGCAACCCACACAAGTGATTAAGAGACCCGTCTTGGCATTTTTTTCTGGCCAAAGAAAGATGTTCCCCCTGTTATTTGGACGAATGTATTATTCAAACAATTGCATTTACAGCCTCTCATTTAAAATCAATGTGTGCTTTATGAAAGGGAATAAGCCAATGTATCTTAATCGCATTTAAAAGGAGTGTTGCTTATTAAATATTTATTCGCACGCGGGCCCTTGCAGCCAAACACAGGTTCACAGGCTTTGATAACGCGCTGAAGCATTTAGCCTTCCTTGCGTCTCAAAGTCAGAGTGATCACAGACTAAAACCCATTACTAAATCAGAGCACTAAGTGGTCGACTACTGAGCAAACTTATTTCCAACAACAACACCTCAACCTGTCTGGTATGTTATGAGTCACTGACGACGGCCTGTGGAAACGGTTCAGGCAATTTCTTTTAATGTTTGTTTTCTTTTCTTTCTCATGCTTTTTTCATGGCTGTATATTCATTCAAAAGCTGTTGACTGTGAAGTCAGCAATTAGCTATTATGGGAGGAGGGTGTTTATAGGCAGCATGCTGAATGTGCTGAGTTTGCCCCGGACGTTTTGCATTCTTTCCTCGCATGCAGAGCCTTCAGGCAGGCATAATAATCATCAGGAACGTCAGCTCTTGTTAGGATATTAAACTCTGCTGATGATCTGAAAGGAAACAATGTTATTACGTCCGTCCTCTTTCTCCCCACTTCTCCATCTCTTTGTTTTAGGGCAGCAACTATCGATCATTCCCTTAGGCTGGCTATTATTCTATCGATTACATTTTTGAGTAATCAAATCATTTGTGGCTGTTTGTTGTTGTTTTGTTTTTTCAAATATAGAGCAGCCAGAAAAAGATGTACACCCTTTTCTCCCCAATTTAGTTTGCAACGCCAATTCATTCCAATTATATATATATATAATATAATATATATAATATATATAGACAACACACTCCATATTTGGGCGTATCTGCATTGGGAACTCCTTATATGGTTATTGCTGGTGACACGAGCGTGACGTCAGAGGTCCGCCCGGCCGGTCCTCCCTTAAGCCAATTTGAATACACTAGAGGTTCGGGCCGCAATACAGCCCTCACACTTACGTTGCACAGCCGATCCGACTGAAATGCCCATATATGGAGATCTCTGTATCTGTCAGTCCTTGTCCCTTTTATGCCTATATAACTATATATAACTTACTGCACCTTTAACTGTTGCACACTTACTTTCGTTATCTTTTTCTCATCTCTTTTTCATTCAATCTCTCTTTCCCTGTATGCAGGGACGTGCACAGATAGACTCTAGGTGGTGCTAGAGCACCTGCCCTTTGCCCTCTTCACCAGAAGTGCCCTTTTGAAAAAAAGGGGAAAAAAGTTGTTGTTTTTTCAGTTTACAGCAGGGGTCTTCAACAGGGGGTCCGGGACCCCTAGGGGGTCCTCAGAGTTACTACAGGGGGTCCGCCAAATCTTTGTGTGATATGGTTTTTCTTTTTACCATAACCACTCGAAACCTAGCATCCCTTTTCTGAGGAGAACTTTAGCCAAAAAATAGCAGATCTACAAGCCCACAACGCCTCGCAGCGCGAGGCGTTGTGAGCTTGTAGATCGGCTATTTTTGGCAAAGAGGTATAGGTGTAGAGGGAAAAAAGAGCAGACCAAGTAAACGAAAAAAAGTATAATTTACTTGAGCACCTGCCCCTCAAAATGTCTGTGCACGCCACTGCCTGTATGTAACCCCCCCCCCCCTCTGTCTCTCTCTCTCTGTGCCTCTCCTCCAGTGAATGGAGGATGGTCTCTGTGGACAGAGTGGTCGTCCTGCAACGTGCCGTGTGGGCGGGGCGTCCAGAAGCGCTCTCGGACCTGTACCAACCCGGCGCCTCTCAACGGAGGACTGTTCTGTGAGGGCATGTCTGTTCAGAAGATCACCTGCAATGCCCTTTGCCCAAGTCAGTCCCTCTTTATACATACACATACACTACAGCAGTGCTTCTCAAACCTTTTCATGTCAAGGACCCACAAATTGACACTTATTAGCCCGCGGACCCCCATTTGAAAAGATAAGCCAGGGACCCCAATAAGAGAAGGTTTATACGGCTTTCTAGCAGTGATTCTCAACCCTTTTAATGTCAAGGACCCCCATTTTGACATGTATTAGGCTACGGACTCCCATTTAATGGCATTTATACCTCTGGGACCCGAATTTATATTATAAAATCAATGTTAATGTAACTCTGAGAGTGTACAAATGGAACCAAATGGACCCTAACGGGTCCATTTGGTTCCATTTGTACACTCTCAGAGTTACAGAACCATAAGGGTCCATTTGGTTCCTATTCATCATTTAGCTGGGGACCCCCTGGAACCGCCTCAAGTACCCCTGGGGGTCCCCGTACCCCACTTTGAGAACCAATGCTCAGTGCTTCTCAAACCTTTTCATGTCAAGGACCCACAAATTGATATATGTATTTGGCCACGGACCCCCCATCTGAAAATGTTTTGTGCCAGGGACACCCTAGAAGAGACGATTTGTGTTAAAACAAAATGCAAATATTATTTAAAACGTTCCAAAGATTTTCAATATTTTTTTATGTTTTCATTCTTTTTTTTTATCTGACCTTAAAACATGGCTGTTCTCAAAATCTAATAGGCTCTATGCACAGCAGCCATAGTGTGAAGACATTCACAGGTGTTACCAATGATACAACCGTAATGAAGGCTCTGTTCCATTCTGGTCAAACAGAGTCAGGGTGCTGACATATTTGTGCATGTCGGCTCACTGGAAACACTCTGCTACACCAGTGGGTCTAAAGTTGGGGTCCAGGGACCCTCATGGGCTTCCAAATGGCCCCTTACGGGTGTGTAACTCTTGAGAGTGTACAAATGGAACGGGTCCATTTGGTTCCATTTGTACCCTCTCAGAGTTATGGGGGGCGTGGAAACCACTGTGCTACACTAATTGGAACGGCGCCTTCATTAGTATCATTGGTAACATAGCATAGAGCATAGAGCCTATTGGACTTAAATAAATGGATCCCTTACTAACTTGCTCCCAGAGGTGCAAACAACGCTCTCCCTCTGTGAGTGGTGGCATCCTCTTCTATTGCTTTTAGTGTTGTTGTTGTTGTCTCCGCCAGGAGACTATGTTTTCACGTTCCGTCCCCCCACCCCCTCGGCCAAGCTAACATTGGTCAAGCCTCACGTGACACGTGACAATACGTTGAAAGAGTGTGCTCTGATTGGCTAGTGAGACGCATGACGTATAGCGGCCTATAAGTAGATGTGTCACTTTGAAAGAGTCTGTGTCTCTTTCAAAGTGAGGTAAGACAGGAATAATCACGAAATGGCTGAGAAATGGTGGAGCAAAGACCCCTTGAAGCAAGCCACGCGTTTCTAAACAAGGTGGCTACCTCCATGTTTAATAAAGACAATCCTGAGGATATCTCACTGAAAGACTTGCTGCAAGATGCGTGTGTCGACCAAGAAGATTACCAATGGGCAATATCAGTCGTGAAGTCTGGAAAAAAGATCATGCTAAAACGTCAACCAGCAGAACGTTGGATCAATTACTACAATATAAAAATCCTGAAAACCTGGCAAGCAAACATGGATATTCAATTCGTATTGGATGCATACTCCTGTGTCATGTACATAACCAGCTACATGTTAAAATCTGAAAAAGTAATGAGTGAATTGTTGACACGTGACAATATGTAATATAAATAGGTAAGACAGGATTAATCAGGAACAGTACTGGCGGAGACCTGTGCTCCGAGGAGCACATTTTCTAGTTGATAATGTATTGGAGTGGAACCAAGAATGAACCTTCCAAATGCACTAGCAAAACAAATCTTTGAAATGATACCAATAACAGTACTCTTACAGTACATTGCAACCTTACACATAAACATAATACCTAGAGTGCGGAGGCGTCATTTCAGAAATAGAAAAAGAAAATAGAGACAACAGCCTAATCTACAACCTCACAACGTGTTGCATCACGCTGCGTTGTGAGCTTGTACTGTAGATCTGCTAATTTCTAAATTTAAAAGTATTTTTGCCACTCACAAAAAAAAGATCATGACACATTTTCACCTATAATGACATTGATTGATTGATTGATTGATGTACTTTATTTAGTAAGACATGAGAACAGTACATGACAGTACATAACAGTACATTGAAGTACAAATTCGCAATACAAGGTCTACTAAACTGGATAGCTCAGTTAAGCACGTAGCTTGTTTAAGATGAGATCCCCACGCACACAAATCATGATGACATATAAGAGACAGACAGATATACACACTACTATACAGAATGTCATACAATCAGTTTACAGGTTACTGGTATGAAGGGTGAAAAATATGTACAAAAAAAGAAAGAGAGAGGGGGGGGGGGGTAGGTTAGGTTAGGACATGGGGTAGGTTAGGACTTGGACAGGGGCCATTTTTGAATTGCAGCCTCCTGAAGGTGTATCTTTAGGGCATGTTTGAAAGTGAGTAGGGTTTTACACTCCTTTACTCCTTTTGGTAGGGCATTCCATGCCCCAAATAGGGCCGTCAGGTTGAACGTGGCTCATAAATGTATTGTTGCAGACAAGAAAACGTGTCTATAACAATAACATGTGTGTCACATCATTTCAGTTCAAGTTTCAAGTTGATGGATCGCCCCATTGCCATGATGATATAAAAAATCACACCCTGTGTGAAGGTAGCGGCGCCTTTGATACATTTTGTCATCGATATGTGTTTATAATGTGTTTATAGCCATGTGTCACGTGAAGCTTGACCAATCACTTTGTTGACGGGTCTGACCAATCAGAACGTTGACGGTGAACACGGACAAAGTCAGGTATAGAGCAGGAGCAGCGCCGCTAAAAATATATATAAATCGTTGCTGTCCAGGAGAAACCAGCTAGCTCCATTTTCCGCTTTTGCATTTTTATAATATGCTGAGTTTGAGGCTAACTGCGAACACTAGGAGTGGAATTGCCGGGACCCCAAATGATGGCCCTGCTAGAGAGGCGTGGCATTCAAATGATACTTGACTCATCGGTTGGATGACAGTTTAGTGATTTTTTTGTGGTGCTGGAAAAACCCTATAGACCTTGAAAGTGCTTGAATTTAAAAGCTGTTTAACTCTTTAAGACCTAGATTTCTTTGGCTATTCAAAAATCATGAAAAGTTGTGCAAATATTTGATTTTTTTCCCTTTTTTTTGGCGGACATTTGTAACTCAAATCTTTGCCTCTGGGGGTTCCTGGAACTAAATCTTTTACAAATGTTCGCCTTAAAAAATGTATAATCCAAGATTTTGCCACAAATTTTCACGATTATTCAAAAAATAGCAGATCTACAAGCTCGTAGCGCGGCACTCGGTGCCGCGCTACGAGCTTGTATATCTGCTATTTTTGAATAGCCAAAGAAATCTAAAAAATGACACACGTGCTGCGTTCCCGGTCTTAAAGGGTTAAAGCCTGTGACCGCCACCATGGGGGAGCTATAGGTGATGGCCACCAGGAGGCTG
The DNA here is from genome assembly GCF_963454915.1 of Gymnoscopelus microlampas. Classification (NCBI taxonomy): domain Eukaryota; kingdom Metazoa; phylum Chordata; class Actinopteri; order Myctophiformes; family Myctophidae; genus Gymnoscopelus; species Gymnoscopelus microlampas. Next base: position 34,163,903 of record NC_139941.1, read on the forward strand.
GGATCTATTTTCTTTCATATATAACATCCGTCGCAGGTTCTCTTTTTAATCATATGCTCTGCGGAGCAGCATGTCAACCACAGCAGCATAGAGAACTATTATTTCCTGCGTCTGTGTTTCTCACCCCCGATAACATTTCTCTGCCTATAAACGGAAAGTTAGCAGCAGTTACACAGAGTGTGTGGACTGGCAGGTCTGTATGTGTTTGTTTTGACAATCGTGAGAACAATTCATTGTGGAGAATCAGAGACGGCATCAGAGGTGCCTCTATTGTAACAGGGAAACGATCATCACACAGAAAAGCTCAACAGGCGTTGAACTCATTTGTGAAATCGTGACCACGGTCAACTCAGAGAAGCGCTTCCGACATTCATACAAAAGATGTCATTTGCATTTAAATTAGCCCATTAAGACCTGAAGCCGATTCTACAAAATGTCTTCTAAATCCTAACAGTTTTCTTAAAAAACATATGTTTCTATATCAGTGGTTCTCAAACTCTTTCATGTCAAGAACCCCAAAATGATATGTATTTGGCCGCCGACCCCCATCTCAAAATATGTTGTTCCAGGGACCCCCCAGAAGCAAAGATTTGAGTTAAAAACGTTCACTTCAAAAGAATATACATATTCAAAGATTTGCGCACATTTTCACGATTTTTCAAAAATAGCAGATCTACAAGCTCGTAGCGCGGCACTCGGTGCCGCGCTATGAGCTTGTAGATCTGCTATTTTTGAATAGCCCAAAGTGTAAAATAATGTGTTTTTTTTAGCTTAACACAGATGCGTTCCAGGTCTTAACGGGTTAGATGAGAAACTGCGAACAAACGTGGAAGTGTGTAGGTAGGTATAGGGCCCGCTAAACCACCCCCCCTCCCCCCCCCCCCCCCCCCCCCCCCCCCACCCCGACCAAAGCAACAAAAGAAAATTACCTTTCGGGCTCCTCTTGCTCGCAAAAAAATGGATTATGTGGCCATCGCGAAACGCTGCCAAAAAGTGTCTCCGGGCGCCATATGGTCCCACAATATTTGTGGAGCTAAGCATGATGAGTGCCTCCTTGATCGGATGACACATAGCGGCAGAAGAAACCCGGCCATTAACATGCATACCAGGCTGACTCGGCTCCATTGCCCTGCATCAGATCCCATTATATATGAACACGCCTGAAGGTTAATATGGGGAAAATGTCGTCTCAAGCTGCACTACAGTACCACCCCACATGCTGTGTTCTGTGTGTGTGTGTGTGTGTGTGTGTGTGTGTGTGTGTGTGTGTGTGCACGAGCGTGTGACCTGTATGCATTATCTCTACATGCTGTGATGTGTCTGTTTTTCCTTTAGATATTTACTGTATGTATTTACCGTATGTATTAGGAGTGTCATAATACACAAATGTCACCATACAATTATACACGATATGGGGCTCACGATATCAATACAATATTCTTTTTTTAAAGTCAGATTATCATCAACCTTGCCTATCATCTTTTAGTTTAGTGGAATCTGCGTTAATAATGCATGATTAAAAACAAAGTTACAAATGGCTTCACACACACAAAGAGATAAAACTAGAAATATGTGCTCCGAGGAGCACAGCAATCGGTTCATGATTTGAGGCATTTTGTTCAAATCGGCAAACTTTGGAAGCCAATCTTAGCCAATCAGGATAGAATATGAAAATTCTGACAGATCAGTCTTGATCACATGATGACGAAATCTGTAGGAGTATTATATAAAGATTTGTTTTGCAAAAATCGGCCTCCTGGTGGCGCTATAACAGGCCGTTGTGAAACATTTGGGGCAGAGGTACTGCTCTGGCCTCCAGGGAGGGGCGAATACATAGTCTCGGCCACGCCTTCGGCTTGGCGGAGACAATGATGTGATGGAAGACATGATGATGATTACTGTGATTATAGTAAGCTTATATTTCATATTACACACACCATACAGTAAAAACTCCTGTAACTTTTCTTTCCCTTTAATACCCCATTAAGACCTGGAACGCATCTGTGTCACTTTTTCATTTGAGCTAAAAAAGCATTATTTTACACTTTGGGCTATTCAAAAATAGCAGATCTACAAGCTCATAGCGCGGCACCGAGTGCCGCGCTATGAGCTTGTAGATCTGCTATTTTTGAAAAAAACTGAAAATGTGTGCAAATCTTTGCATATATATATAATTTTAAAGCGAACATTTTTAACTCAAATCTTTGCTTTGGGGGGTCCCTGGAACAAAACATTTTGAGATGGGGGTCCTTGACATGAAAAATTTTGACAACCACTGATATAAAAACAGAAGTTTTTCAAAAAAGTGTTAGGATTTAGAAGACATTTGTAGAATCGGCTTCAGGTCTTAATGCGTTATTTAGTTATATTCAACTATAATAATAACCCTGGTCTCTCTCCCTCGTGTGTTCCAGTTGACGGAGGCTGGGAGGAGTGGAGTGAGTGGACGGTGTGTAGTACCCAGTGTGAGAGGCAGCGCAGGAGGGAATGCAACTCTCCAGTGCCCAGATACAGAGGCAGGATGTGTGACGGCGGTGGTGAGGCCTCAGAGAACTGCACCAACGGACTGTGTACCCAGAGTAAGTCCTTTCTCACACGCATTAGACCAGTGGTTCTTAACCCATTAAGACCTGAGGCGATTCTTTAAAAAAATCTAAATCCTAACAGTTTTTTGGGAAAAAAAAAATGTTTTCAAGATTTTTCAAAAATAGCAGATCTACAAGCTCATAGCGCGGCACTCGGTGCCGCGCTATGAGCTTGTAGATCTGCTATTTTTGAATAGCCAAAGACATCTAAAGTGACACAGATGCGTTCCAGGTATCAATGGGTTAAACATTTTTGTTTCAGGACCAAAATTGGATTTTGGCCGCTGACCCCCATCTGAAAAGATTTTATGCGCGGGACCCCCACAATAAAAAGTTTCAAAATTATCCCAGAGTTTTTAAAAATGTTGGAATGCACTCAAGGACCCCTGGGGGTCCTCAGTTCTTACTTTGAGGACCAGTGCATTAGACCAGTGGTTCCCAACCTTTTCTCGATAAAATCTCAAAGCATCCATTGATAGTGTTCCGGCTTGGATCAAAGAAACTAAGGAACTTTCTTTGAACATTAAAAACACATGCAATATCCTCCCGGCTCACCAGTAATCCCCGGCCCACAGGTTGGGAATCACTGCATTAGACACACGTCCTCTATAACAACTTAAAGCCCTTGCACACGGAATTGTATTTTTTCTTTCTTATTTTTTTTTATGAACACCAAATGACCTCATCTACATCTACCCCGAAATTGACATCCGAAGAGTGCAGATGGTGTGTAATTTTTTCAGTCAAAGCCAGTTTGATTCCTGATGATTTTTCGGATGCATAAAAAAACTGGTTGAACAATAAAAAATCGCATCGGAATATGTACAAGGGCCTGTACAGTACGGTACACTGTAAAATCCTGAGTTTAACTCTTACGAGTTTGCAAACTACGGGTCCATTTGGTTGCATTTGTACATTCTTTGAGTTACAAATGGATAAATGAACACTGAGGATTTTACTGTGTATTTTATACTTTGTTGGACACATCTGTGTCGATCACTGAATGCAAGAGATGCGTCAACGAAGTGTAAAGTAGACTTGACTGTACTTACACTCACACACTTTAATTAACTTGGTTATGACACTTTCACATGGCTCCTGGCGAGAGAGTATGTTTCCCACCCCGTCCGTCCGTCCGTGTGTCCGTCCGTCCGTCCGTGTGTCCGTCCGTCCGTCCGTGTGTCCGTCTGTCCGTCCGTCCGTCCGTCCGTCTGTGACCAGCTAATCTCCGGCACCGTTGTCTTGATCACTGTGAAACTGTGCACACACACTCCCTGGATGCCAATTCAGAACCTTTGCCCCAAATTTTTCTCATGGGCCTTTCATAGCGCCACCAGGAGGCCGATTTGTGCAAAACATATTTTTTGACATTACTCTTACAGATTTTGTCCAAAAATCACGCAAATCGGTACACAGTATCTCTATAGTCATTAAACGAAACGGGTCTTTCATATTTCTCATATTCCATCCTGATTGGCTAAAAATGTCTTTCAAAGTTTGCAGGAGTACTCCGTTTTGAACAAAATGCCTCAAATCATGAACACAGCATGCAATTTCCGTGAAATTTTGCACGCACATTCCCATTAGGCCGAGGAAGAACTACCGTTTGAAAATTTTTAAATCAGCCTCATGGTGGCGCTATAACAGGCCGATTTGTGTTTTTACCTATAATTGCACCGATCTGTGTAAAACGTTGTATGCACACTCCCTAGAGGTCAAGGAAAAACCTTTGCCCTGCATTTTTCACATCTGCCTTTTATAGCGCCACCAGGAGGCCGACTTATGTAAAACACATTATTTTATACTACTCCTTCCAATTGTATCCAAATTTCACGCAAATCGGTACACATGATCTCTATAGTCATGTGATCACGACGGATGTGTTTGATTTTTCATATTCCATACTGATTGGCTAAGATTGACATCTAAAGTTTGCATTATTGGCTTGTTTTGAACAAAATTACGCAAATCATGAACGCACCGTCCAATTGTGCTCAAACTTTGCACGCACATTCACACTATGTTGAGGAACAAATGCCACCCTTTTAACATTGGCCTGTTATAGCGCCACCAACAGGTCTAATTTAGAGAAACACAATGCCTCAATCATCATCATTGTCGTGCAAGGCCTAAGAAAAAATGGCACCCTTTTCACGTTGGCCTATTATAGCGCCACCAGGAGGCCACAATAGCCTACCTGACCTGGCGGAGACCTGTGCTCCGAGGAGCACTTTTTCTAGTTTCATATCTTTTTCAACCCATTAAGACCTGGAACGCATCTTTGTCACTTTTACATTTGAGCTAAAAAGCATTACCGCGTGCCACGCTACGAGCATGTATATCTGCTATTTTTTTTTAATTATGAAAATGTGTGCAAATCTTTGAATATATATATATTGTTTTAAAGCGAACATTTTTAACTACAATCTTTGCTTCTGGGGGTCCCTGGAACAAAACATTTTGAGGGTTGGCGGCCAAATGAAAAAGTTTGAGCACCACTGATATAGAAACATATGTTTTTTCAGAATACTGTTGGGATTTAGAAGACATTCGTAGAATCGGCCTCAGGTCTTAATGGGTTAATATCAATTTCTGCTGAGCAGCAAGCGGTATATGCTTTGACTAATTTGATTTACAGCAGGACAAATGTACACGACTGCAAAGAGAAGTGTGGGGGGGGGGGCGCAGGCATCCACTTAACTCACTTCTCATTTGGAGCGCTTCTGTTGCACAGACTGTACAGGCGAAAGCATTTGGAAATTGTGTGAGTTAACAGGCTGGCTTGATTGACTAGGGATGGCATGACATGATGGCATTTATGGGCTAATGCCAATACCTGATTCTGATCATCTACAATCTTTGTGATGAGAATGAGCACACGTTTAATTACACAAGTAATCCAACATTTATTTACTGCAACATTGCCAGTGGTGGAAAGTAACAAAGTACATTTACAGCACTGTACAAGTACTGTAGTACAAGTACAATTTTGGGGTACATTTACTTTACTTGAGTATTTCAATTCTTTTTATACTTTATACTTCTACTCCACTACATTTCTGAGACAAATATTGTACTTCTTATTCCAATTATTTGTCAGGTTTAGTTATAGCCTGGAAACCAGACGAATCTGCCAGTGCAAAAAAATAAAATACAGCCCTCTGCAGATTAAAGGACGACTTCACCGATTTTCAACCTATCTTCATATAATTGGTCCTCACTAATACTCATGATAAAATGGTACAATTTTTTTCTACTCTGTCTGTGTCTCAGAGCAGGGCTGTGGACAGTTCAGAGTCCCGTCTACCAGTGACATCATCAATGGGGAATCCAAGCTAATAGAAACTGCAGGCTTTCTATTCCTGGAAAGTTGCAATTCAATAAAAGAAGCCATTGTTCTCGTGTTAATAAAAATATAAATAAAAAATGTGAAATCTTGTTGGAAAAAAAATCATGCCTAACGATGATGTCACTGGTAGACAGGTTTCTGGACTGTCCACAGCCCTCCTATGAGACACAGAATTGTACCATTTTATCATGAGTATTAGTGAGGACCAACAAGTAAGACGCGCGAACGCTGGAAGCGAACGCAGCTCGAAAATATTGTGTATTTACGGACTTTGTGTGTGTGTGTGTTTGTGTTTTGACTGTAGCTGCACTCTGGCGCACTCTGTCGGCCGCACCCAGGCAGTGCACTGCACACAGACAGACACACACACAAGCCGAGCAGACTTTCATAGTAAGCTCCACTTGGCGCGCCTCCTTCCGCGTTTGCAATTATATGAAGATAGGTTGAAAATCGGTGAAGTCGTCCTTTAAGGTCTGGCCCCGCTCGGTTGTGATTGGATTTCCCTGCCCCCGAAGTTGTGGGGCACCAATCAGGGCCCAGTATGCAAATGTCGGATGGGTTTATCACCAGAGGCATTTTTTTTATTTGCCCCTTGGAAATGCAGGTTCCACACAGAGATGCCAGACTAATATCTACGCAGTGATATTAGTCTGGCCGTGCCAGGCTAGTTTAGTTACTAGTTACTTTGCAGATTTAGATTATATCACAAAACATATACCATAACCACTTAAGCCCTATTTTATACCATTGTTCTGGTATTCAAAAAACGTTTGACCGATTTTTAAGACATTTCGTACTTTTACTTTGATACTGTAGGTATATTTTGATGCCAATGGTTCTGTATATATTTTTTTTTTAATCCCGCGATTTTGTAACCCTTATTTTTCACCCGGTGCCAATTTTCTAAGTGATCCTGGGCGCTACACTCCCCTCACCAGCCTAGGGAGGCCAGGGCCGAGCTCATGCCTCCTTCAACTGACCTTCTTGTCACCTGACAGGGGGGAGTGTCCCCGGTTGGACTTGGCGTGTGGAAGGAACACGTTATTCCAACCAGTTCCCTTCCCCTCCGCTTTTGTATTTTTACTCAATTCAAATTGTGAATACAGTACTTTTACTTGTATGTTTATATTGTAGTATTGCTACTTTTACTTATGTAAAAAAAAATCTGAGTACTTCTTCCTACAGAGGAAAAAATGGTAAAGGAGTCAGAAAGGGTTTCAGAGCAATCCCATGTTAACACATTTACAGTAATAACTGTAAAACTGCAGCAACTGTAATTCACCCTGGTTTCTGTAATAAACACAACAGCTTGGGACAGCTGGGATTTGTGTCCTCCTGAGAACAGCCTAAACCAATCCTAAACATCTACACACTGGGAACACATTTTTCATGAATTTCAAATTTCTCTGGGCTCACAGGAATATTCAGAGCTCATTATGGGCCTGCCTGCCAAAAACAAGTTGTGTCACAGGAATCAAAATATTATCTCTCGGGATTATCTGTGCTTTATAAACTATTACTGCATAGCTGATAGTTTAACTCTTTAAGACCTGGAACGCAGCTGTCATTTTTTGATTTTGAGCTAAAAAACATTATTATACAGTTTGGGTATTCAAAAAATAGCAGATATACAAGCTCATAGCGCGGCACCGAGTGCCGCGCTATGAGCTTGTAGATCTGCTATTTTTGAAAATCGAGAAAATGTGTGCAAATTAATATATTTATATTCTTTTAAAGCGAACATTTTTAACTCAAACTTCTGGGGGGGTCCCTGGAACAACATATATTGAGATGGGAGTCCGCGGCCAAATACATATAATTTTGGGGGTCCTTGACATGAAAACGTTTGAGAACCACTGATATAGAAACACACGCTTTTTCAGAAAACTGTTGGGATTTAGAAGACATTTTGTCGAATCGGCTTCAGGTCTTAATGGGTTAATAAATACTGCAAAATGTGAAGAATGAGTGCATAATTGAATTCAACGTGGCAAAGCAACCGTCCAGACCACAATGCACCATGGAACCTAGAGGCTTGGCATCATCACCATCATTATCATAATCATCATTTCCCTTTCATCTTTCATTGTCATGAGCTACTACGTATATACCGTACTATACAGAATTGCGCTTATCATACAGTAACCATGGCGATTCATCATACAGTACATAGCAGTGTTTGAACACTGCAGATGTGTGGGTATAAGAGTAAACGGGAACATTCTGGGATGTTTCACCCATGATTACGTTTTGAATTAAACACGCATTGTGTATGTCATACACAATGCGATAACTTTCAAACTTGGGCAAGACATAGAAATGCTCTGCGCCAGTTTTCAATGAGGACCAGATTATTTTCTGCATTAATCTGGTACAGAATTTCAACATGTATAGCCTATAATTAGAAGCTTTTGATGGCGGAGTTAAATATAGTATATCATATAATTAAATATAAAATAATAAAACATCACATAAAAAAAAACGTTTTATGGTCAAGTCATGATTCACCAGGACCCTGGATGGCTTGATTCTAGGCTTAAAGGAGAATTCCGGTCATTTTAAGTGTTATGTTTGATGTGTGTCAAATCACTTACCAACGTAGGAATGAAAATCGCGTAACTCCACAGAGCCCCCTATCGACCCCCACCGTTGTCATTATAGGAGGATATAGGATAGCCCAAATTCGCCTATTTTAACCAATGCAAAGTCTGTTTTTTTGCTTCTAGTACTCATTGTTGAGTCCCATGATAATGTAACAGGCGCTAAAACTCCCGACAAGCTAACGGCTAATAACAAACGAGCTAACGCTGGGGCTGCTTATCTCTCTGCATGGCAGCCCCAGGTTGCCAGGTCGGGAGAGAAACCAGCAACCAGCATTAGCTCGTTCTGTTATTAGCCGTTAGCTTGTCGGGAGTTTTAGCGCCTGTTACATTATCATGGGACTCAACAATGAGTACTAGAAGCAAAAAAACAGACTTTGCATTGGTTAAAATAGGCGAATTTGGGCTATCCTATATCCTCCTATAATGACAACGGTGGGGGTCGATAGGGGGCTCTGTGGAGTTACGCGATTTTCATTCCTACGTTGGTAAGTGATTTGACACACATCAAAAATAACACTTAAAATGACAGGAATTCTCCTTTAAAGGAGGAGTTCACCCAAAAAATGACTTATTTTCTATCATATGTCATTTTTTGGGTGAACTCCTCCTTTAAATGAATTGATATAAATATTTTTGGAAATGTCAATGGGAAAAATGCATTGACTATTTTGAAGTGGAACCAGAAAATGGCCGCCGCCCACTGCTATGCCCTATTGGATCTGAAAACAGACGTGGGTCACTTCACACACACAGGCATGGACTTTACTCACCTCTGTCTCTTCTCATTGTCTCTCATTCTGTCTCTCTGTCTTTGCAGATCGAAAGCTGCTACATGATGTTAAACCTCAAAGTGAGTCTCTTCCACTGTGGATTTCTTTCATCTCCCAACCCCCGTCCCTTAAAAGTTATAGCGCCGTGATCTTTCTCTTTTTGCGCGCGCAGGGGGGGGGGGGGGACACGAAGGAGGAGAAGCCAGGCGTTTTCTTTGCCTTATAGTACATCGTTTTAACCCATTGAGACCTGAAGCCGATTCTACACGTCTCCTAAATCCCAACAGTTTTCTGAAAAACAGTATGTTTCTATATCAGTGGTGCTCAATCTTTTTCACGTCAAGGACCCCCAAAATGATATGTATTTGGCCGCGGACCCCCATCAAAATATTTTGTTCCAGGTACCCCCCAGAAGCAACGATTTGAGTTAAAAATGTTCGCTTTAAAAATATATATATTCAAAGATTTGCACACATTTTCACAAATTTTCAAAAATAGCAGATCTACAAGCTCGTAGCGC
>NC_139941.1:34178729-34198729 GCF_963454915.1 Gymnoscopelus microlampas
TTGTTATCATCATGTGCTTTGTAAACAAACGGCGAGAAGGGAGAGATGCATTTTCTCCAGGGAGAGAAAACCCCCCCCCCCCACCTGTTTAACGTGTACATAATTGCCAATCAGTACCTCTCCAGTCTCCACGCCTAATAATCTCCTTGGGAAAGAAAAGAAAGAAAAAAAAAAAGCCTCGCCGGTGCTCATAAGATGCTTCTTTAAAGGGGCTACACCATGAATTTCATTTTTTTTTAGGTTTTTAGTATTTTTTGGGCTCCCCAGTGTCTCTTGTACCCCAAAAAATATTTTTTTTTAACATTCAGTCATTCATGCTCATTTCATGGATTTCCTGAATGGGCGTGTCTGAACAAGCCATTTCAGAATGGCAGGGCAAGTGATGTCACTTGCCCTGATTTTGCATTGATGATGGCCAGACAGAATTGCTCAGTAGCTCCCCCCTGCCCAATAGGACGTTTTGGTATTGCAGCTGAAAAAGCTTGGAATGACAGACAGTCAGATTGTGAGAAAAAATATCTGGATGTTTTTTAGGCTTACAACCTGTTTAAAACGTATTAGGGGGCAATATTTATAGATAATATATATTTTTTAAATTCATGGTGTAGCCCCTTTAACACTTTCAGCCCGCCGTCTCCTCTTCTTGCCGCCCGGAGTAGTAACGCCATGAAGGCGAAGAGAGGATGAGCGAATGAGCGTTTGGCCCTGACCCTGTCTCGCCACATTATCTCTGCTTCTGAGTGATTTTTAATCAGAAGCCCCAATTCCAAACCCATCCCTCAAGGTATTCAACCTGAAGACCATTTCATTAACTTCTCCACATCCTCTGCCATACTGCTGCCTTTCCATTTCAACGCGGCAACCATTCTTAACCCTTTAAGACCGGGAACGCATCTGTGTCATTTTTTCTTTTTTTTTTCTTTGGGCTATTCAAAAATAGCAGATCTACAAGCTCATAGCGCGGCACAGAGTGCCGCGCTATGAGCTTGTAGATTTGCTATTTTTTTGAAAAATCTTGAAAATGTGTGCAAATATTTTGAATATATATATTTTTAAAGTGAACATTTGTAACTCAAATCTTTGCTTCTGGGGGATTCTACAAATGTCTTCTAAATCCCAACAGTTAAAACAGGAAAATCAGTGGTTCTCAAACTTTTTAATGTAAAGGACCCCCAAAATGATATGTATTTGGCCACGGACCCCCATCTCAAAATATGTTGTTCCAGGAGCAAAGATTTGAGTCAAAAATGTTCCCTTTGAAAAATATATATATTCAAAGATTTGCACAAAATGTTCAAGATTTTTCAAAAAATAGCAGATATACAAGCTCATAGCGCGGCACTAGGTGCCGCGCTATGAGCTTGTAGATCTGCTATTTTTGAATAGCTCAACGAAATCTAAACATGACACACAGATGCGTTCCCGGTCTTAAGGGGTTAAAGATGCACACTCAAGTAATAATCAGATTATTCCTCCTGCGGACCGGAGGGGAGGTAGAGAAGAAGGGAGGAGGGGAGGAGAAAGGGCGGGGGGGATGAAAATATCAGCCATGACTGCATGGATGTCCACCCATAGGGCAGTGATGTCCACTATAGGTATACCTGCAGGTGTAGAGTTCCCCAGGGGTTCTACTCGGTACATAAACACATTTTTATCAATTTTTAAATTGATTACTTTTATTCATACACTTACCCACTTAAACCCATTATTCTTTGTTGACCGTGGCCCCCCAGGGGTCTATACTTGGCCCCAGAATGCCAGAATAGGGATGCTAGGGTTCATGTGGTAAATACAAATCAGAAACAAATAACGAGGTAATATCGACGCTGTCGGGGGGGAAACCTGGTATGTCCAAAAAACGTTCCTTTTTTATTATTATTTTAAAAAACTTTTAACCCATTAAGACCTGGAACGCATCTGTGTCACTTCTTGAATTGAGCTAAAAAAGCATTATTTTACACTTTGGCTATTTTTTAAAAAAATCGTGAAATAGAAAATGAAAATAGCCGATCAACAATCCCACGACGCGTCACATTGCGACGCGTTGTGAGCTTGTAGATCGGCTATATTCACTACTTTTGGGGTGACACTCTTATGACGAAGTAGGACATTCGTTTCCAAAAAGAAAAAAAAAAGTTTGAAATATGGAGATACAAGGTTTCTGCCATGACAGCAACGATATTACCATTATTACCACTACCGTGCAGAGAGACAAACGATACAGAAAAGGGGGAAAAAACACACATTATTACACACGCTACGTGTACACAAGAGACACACACGAGCGGCCTGTGCCCCACCCCACTCAAAATGCTCGACATCACACACACACACGCTCTGTCCCGTTTGTAATTAACGATTCCCCTAAAAATAAAACAACATTAGCCTCCCGCCTCGTGGCCCCTCACCAGGCAACAGCTGGGGCGGCAAGGACTCTGTGACTCCACCGTTATCTTGGCACACCGGCGGCGCGCACGGTCTGGCGCGTGGCGGCGGCGAGGGCAGCAGGCCGTCGACTAGGGGGTGTCGGCGGAGTCTGCCAGATCGATGCGGAGGGCGGGAGTTTTGCCGCCCCCCTTGTCGGTTTGTTCCTTCTTGTTTGGGGTGAGTTGTCTAAAACGGTTCGCTGAAGGAGAACTAAACACAAACACCAACACTCCCAGCACGTCCCCCCCGTCCCCCCCTCCCCCCACCCTGTGTTGTTGTGGCTACCACTTTGGGATTCTGCTGAAGGACTCGCTCCTGTTCGTTTACAGGGCAGTCACCTCCTCCACCCCTTGTGCCCCCCCCCCCCCCCCCCCGAGCACCACCACCGTCACCACCCCCACCTCCTGTCCTTCAGCGAGAGAAAAAAAAGGACTTTGCATGTATAGCAGGGGAGAGACGCCATCCAGCAGATGGATTATGGAGATCAAGCTGGTTAACCCGTTCAATCCAGGGTGTCGTTTTAGAGTTCTTTCTTTGGGCTATTCAAAAAATAGCAGATAATATCGCAATAAGCTCATAGCGCGGCTATAAACTTGTAGATCTGCTATTTTTGAAAAATCGTGAAAACGTGTGCAAATCCTTTAAATTATATATTCTTACAGCGAACATTTGTGAAATATTTTAGTTCCACGGACTCCCAGAAGCAAAGATTTGAATTACAAATGTTCGCTTTAAAAAATATATATATATTTTTTTTTTATATATATAAAAATATATATATATATATATTTTTTGAATATATTCAAAGATTTGCACAAAATGATCAAGATTTTTCAAAAATAGCAGATCTACAAGCTCTTAGCGCGGCACTCGGTGCCGCGCTATGAGCTTGTATATCTGCTATTTTTGAATAGCCAAAGTGTATAATAATGATTTTTAGCTGTGTCATCAAAAAATGACACAGAAGCGTTCCAGGTGGCACTGAGTGCCGTGCTACGAGCTTGTAGATCTGCTATTTTTGAACAGCCCCAAAGAAGTCTAAAAAAATTACACAGATTGCGTTCCCGGTCTTAACGGGTTAATTAAATTCAACATGCTGACTGTGGCTCCAAGCCCTGGACCTCCTGTCCAGGTTGTGCCCCTTCCCTCTCCATCCTCCCTCGCCACTGGTCACTTTGCCAAGACGTGCTGTTTTCAGCTGCAGTTGAAGGTTGGTCACCGGTGTGTGTGAACCTCTGATGTGGAGCATCCAGTGTGATGGAGGTGCTGTGCTGGGTGAATTACTTTGGATGTTATTATACCGATGATGAATTATAACTTTGTTGGTCAGCGAAACAAATGAACATTCCCGGTGCCAGGGATGCTTTTTGGGGAGGTTGGTTGGGGTTGGTGGTTTACGCAGGGATATTGCACTGTTCAGCCGTGTAATCAGGGTTCGATTTTGTACACTTTGGCTATTCAAAAATAGCAGATATATAAGCTCATAGCGCGGCACCGAGTGCCGCGCTATGAGCTTGTAGATCTGCTATTTTTGAAAAATCGAGAAAATGTGTGCAAATCTTTGAATATATATATTTTTAAAGCAAACATTTTGTAACTCAAATCTTTGCTTTTGGGGGTCCCTGGAACAAAATATTTTGAGATGGGGGTCTGCGAAATACATATACATTTTGGGGTCCTTCACATGAAAAAGTTTCAGAACCACTGACATAGCATTTGGCAACATAAGTTTTTTCAAAAACCTTTAAGATTTAGAAGACATTTTGTAGAATCGGAACCTCAGACCTTAATGGGTTAAAAAGGTGCAATATAAATAAAGTTTATTTACGAAAAAACATCAGAAGAAAAAATAATAATATGGAGATACAAGGTTCCACAGTTGTTAGTGGGGGGCTTGTATAGCAGGATGACTGTATGGCTGTTATCATCTCTCCCGTCTCCACAGGCAACCCTCTTCTCCTCAACTCAGCCATCCAGCCTTCAGACTTAACAGTGGGCCGGACGTACACCACGCCCCTCTGCTTCCAGGACACCTTTGACCCCCTGCCAGACATCAAGGTCAAAGTTGAGAGCTCCTTTATGGTTTCACTAGGTGTGGCCGAGCGGGGGGCGGAGTTCCACGCCAAGGCCCCGCCCTCACTGCCAGAGACGTTCCCGCGGGGGATGGGGCGAGACTGTTGCAGCACCGCCACCACTGTGGACCGCCGCAAGAAGGGCCTGCTGACCCCCAACGGGCCCTTCAGCACCCCCGCAGCCAAAGAACAGCTGAGGACCACGGGCAAGTTCGGACACCCCGGGGGGCGGCTGGTGGTGCCCAACACAGGTGAAGCTCGTTAAGCACCTTAATAGCACAATGACACGACATTACACAATACAATACAGAATAAACACATTGAAATCCAGAGTGTTGATTAATCCATTAAGACCGGGAAAGCATCTGTGTTTTTAGATTTATTTGGCTTGAGAAATCTAAAATTCTTTAGAAATGAATTGGAAATTAAAAATGTATACTCAAAGATTTGCACACATTTTCAAGATTCTTTTTCAAAAAATTGCAGATCTACAGGCTCATAGCACTCTGTGCCGCACTATGAGCTTGTATATCTGCTAAAAACAAGAAAAAAGAAATCGTGAAAATGTGTGCAAATCTTTGAATATATACATTTTGAACTCAAATCTTTGCTTCTGGGGGTCCCTGAAACAAAATATTTTGAGATGGGCGGGGCCGCGGCCAAATACAGATCATTTTGGGTGGTCCTTGACATGAAATAAGTTTGAGAAACACTGATTATAGCAACATACTGTAAGTTAAAGAAAACAAAAACTGTTAGGATTTAGAAGACATTTGTAGAATCCCCAGAAACAAAGATTTGAGTTAACAATTTGCTAAAAAAAAAAACACAACTTATTTTTAATTTTTTTGAATAGCCAAAGAATTCTTAAAATGACACCGATGCGTTCCCGGTCTTAATGGGTTTAGTTTACATGTTCAGTTAAACGATTATTTAACAAAACAGGATTTTCCTGTGTAGAAGAAAGATATATAATATACTGTATATGAGAAAAATGCAGAGCTGCTTGGAAATCGGAAGGTTCCCGGTTCAATCCCCTGGGTTAGTATCGATGTCGAAGCGAGACACTTAACCCCTTAACTGCTCCCAATGAGCAGGATGATGCCTTGTGTGTGTGAATGTAATTCATATTGTAAAGTGCTTTGAAGCACATATTTCGCATATAATATCGCAAAATATGTGCATCACATCGCATAATATATGCGAAATACTTCGCAACAATTCGCATATTTCGCAACTTCCCACAATTTCACAGCATAAAATCACATAAGAACCCCGGATATTCCATCGCAAAATCAAGGATTTTAGCCGGCATAATCAAGGATATTTGGCTGCGTTTTTCTGGAGGGTCTAATTAGAGACGTGTGCTACAAGATGCCTGTTCAGTTCCATTTGACATAGAAGTACCCTGCAGTGACTGTGCTACTAATGAAGAACAGCTGCAGGAAGGATGCGGAATGAGAGGAATTATTTAACCACAAACCGTAGATGAAAGTCTGAACTGTAGAGAAAACCCAAGGTTGGCAGCACACAAATGTGTGAAACTTTGGGAATGCCTAATTAACCCATTAAGACCGGGAACGCATCTGTGTGTGATTTTTAGATTTCTTCGGCTATTCAAAAATAGCAGATCTACAAGCTCATAGCGCGGCACAGAGTGCCGCGCTATGAGCTTGTAGATCTGCTATTTTTGAAAAATCGTGAAAATTTGTGGCAAAATCTTGGATTACATATTTTTTTAAGCGAACATTTGTAAAATATTTAGTTCCAGGAACCCCCAGAAGCAAAGATTTGATTTACAAATGTCCGCAAAAAAAAAAAAAAAATCAAATATTTGCACAACTTTTCATGATTTTTCAAAAATAGCAGATCTACAAGCTCATAGTGCGGCACTCGGTGCCACGCTATGAGCTTGTATATCTGCTATTTTTGAATAGCCTAAAGAAATCTAAAAATGACACACAGATGCGTTCCCGGTCTTATAGAGTTAAAGCAGAACTCAATTATGAGGTCACATTTCCGACTATATCCACTGCCGTCTAAAAGTTCATTAAAGTTGCAACCAAGGCTGCCGCAAAAACATATAATGGCTAATGAAGCTCTATCTATCTTTATAATCTGCTGTAAAAAACTGTTGCTAGGATCCATCGGTGCCGTTCCCAATGCAGGTTATAGCTGATTGTTATTCCTCTGCAACCTCAGCGTCTCTCTCTCTCTCTCTCAGGCAAACAGAGGTCACATTCTTACCATGGCCGCCAACACAAACGCGGCAACTAGGATGAGGGCCTGTTGTGAGAGAGTGCCGCTGCCTGTTGTTGTTGGAAGGTCAACAGCCGATGTGAACCAATGTTGCACTTGCATACCCCCCCTTCTACTGGGGTCCTGTGTGTGTGTGTGTGTGTGTGTGTGTGTGTGGGGTACCAAGGGCCCTTGGCTTGCCTCAAGAGTGTGCCGGGTAATCAGTCAGTTTTGTCTCTCTGGTTGAGAGGTGTGAGTGCTGAAGTCACTCCTGTCAAGTGCGGCACTCACACACAGCATCCACACTGGCCACTAATCATTAACCCATTAAGAGCGGGAACGCATCTGTGTGTCATCTTTAGATTTCGTTGGGCTATTCAAAAATAGCAGATACACAAGAAAGATTGTAGATCTGCTATTTTTGAAAAATCTTGAAAAATCGTGGCAAAATCTTGGATTATATATTTTTTAAAGCGAACATTTGTGAAATATTTAGTTCCAGGAACCCCCAGAAGCAAAGATTTGATTTACAAAAAACAAAAAAAAACAAATATTTGCACAACTTCTCATGATTTTTCAAAAATAGCAGATCTACAAGCTCATATCGCGGCACTCGGTGCCGCGCTATGAGCTTGTATATCTGCTATTTTTAAATAGCCAAAGAAATCTAAAAATGACACACAGATGCGTTCCCGGTCTTAATGGGTTAAGCTTTTGAACTGGCGACTGTTCACAGCACTGCACAGTGGCCCTTGTTTCATCTCATGGCGGTGTTTAATCAAAACAGTTGAATGGAATTTTCCTTAGAAAGAAATCCATGGAGTTGTACGGCGCAAAACCTCATTTTTTATTTGAATACGTAGCTGCAAGCAAAGACGAGGGACTTCCAAGCATCTGCAATGCTTATTTAATTAACAAGAAGTAAGATTCTTGGTTTTCTCCCCAAAAAACTATTCATCCTGGTCATCACTATGCCGATGCTCTGTGGAGGCATTAAATCTACTTTCAGAAACATTTGATGAAGCTTATCACCTTCAGTGAAAAACGTGTTTCACATTGCTATGCATTGCCCAGCGGCTTTCTGATGAGATGTCGAGAAAGATTGTCGAAGATTTGTAGAGCAGAAGACCAGCGGAGAGCAAAGATGCAGATGACTTGAGAGATTAAAACGATGAAAGCGGTTTGGCTCAAGGCCAAGCTCTTTTTAGAGATAATTGCGAAAATATAAACTTCATTATTACGGCACCACCACGTTGAGGTCATTGAGGGTCATTCTATGTAGTGTGTTGAATTCGCAACTCACCTGGCAATTCTGGTGTGTCTAGGTCTCATGGTCTCCACACTTTTTTAATAGAAAAATAATGAGAACAAAAACTACAGGGTTCTTGAAGCTTTGCTGCTTTGGACCCCTAATGATGGGCCTTTGGACTGACTGTGACTTGCAGCAAAACACAGGTTGTGGATGTGGATATTTCGCTACAATTTCCAGCATTTTACCTTTTCTTTGATTGCGTCAGGTAGACGTAACAACAAAGCCGTCACCGCTAATGCACTGACACCATGACTGCAATGTGGAATATGTGCGTTTGTGTATTCAAAATACCCGTTTTCTAAAAAAGACCTGGCCACAAACCTTGTTTATATGCTGTATCTGACATCTCCCTCTCTGCTTCTGTGAACTTCCTTTGTAAAGTGTTAGCTGTGTGTGTGTGTGTGTGTGTGTGTGTGTGTGTGTGTGTGTGTGTGTGTGTGTGTGTGTGTGTGTGTGTGTGTGTGTGTGTGCGCGTGTATATCCCATTGAGACCTGAAGCCGATTCTACGTGTCTCCTAAATCTCAACAGTTTTCTGAATAAACGTATGTTTCTATATCAGTGGTGCTCAATCTTTTTCATGTCAAGGACCCCCAAAATATTTTGTTCCAGGGACCCCCAGAAGCAAAGATTTGAGTTAAAAATGTTCGCTTTAAAAATATATATAGTCAAAGATTTGCACACATTTTCACGATTTTTCAAAAAAAGCTGATCTACAAGCTCATAGCGCGGCACTCGGTGCCGCGCTATGAGCTTGTATATCTGCTATTTTTGAATAGCTCAAAGTGTAAAATAATGCTTTTTAGCTCAAATCTAAAAATGACACAGTTCCAGGTCTTAATGGGATATTGTTAGTGATCGCTTCTTGAGTGCTATTGCATGAGCAAAAGTTTAGGGAACAACAAGCATCAACAGCTCCCAGCTGGGGAGATCAAAAAGCAGTGAAGAGAAGCGAATAGAAGAGATTGTGCTGGGGTTGTTTTTCTGATTCTTGTCTCTCAAAGGACTTTCTTTTTTTTTTAAGGTTACAAATACAGAGCACAGTTGTGATTTATAAAACGTGAATAGATTAATTGAATTCACCCCAGTTTTCAGCGGTATATCAAAAATGTACGTGTGCCATTATTCAAATTATGACTACCATGTTTGTTGTTTGTTTTCTTTTTTATTAATGTTATTGTTACACTTTTTGAACGGTGGTACGGTGGAAGGATACAGAGGAATCAGAGAGAACTTTTTTTTCATTATTTTTTATTTTTTTCTAAATAAGACCTTAGCTTTGCCCTATGCTGTCAGCCTCTGGGAGTTGTTGCTAGTACTGACATATTTGTTGTGTGTTTTTCCAGGGGTCAGCTTGCTGGTGCCCCATGGCGCGGTGGCAGAAGATATGTCCTGGGAGATGTACATGGTGATCAATCAGGGAGAGGAGAGGTGAGCTGAGAGTTTACCCCCCAAGTATCATATAAGCCATCTATACCTGTCACTACTCACCTATCTTATCATCTGTCACCTTTTTGCCTCCTTTTCTTGTCCCCCTTCCATCCAGTGGTGGAAAGTAACTAAGTACATTTACTTAAGTACTGTACTTAAGTAAAATGTTGAGGTATTTGTACTTTACTTGAGTATTTCCAATTTCAAATACTTTTACTTCTACTCCACTACATCTCAGAGGCAAATATTGTACTTTTACTCCACTACATTTACTTGAAGACTTTAGTTACTAGTTACTTTTCAGATATAAATTATGATATTATAAAACATACATTAACCACTTTTTATCCCTATTTTATACCTAGGCTATTTGAAAATAGCAGATCTACAAGCTCACAACGCGTCGCATCGCGACGCGTTGTGAGCTTGTAGATCGCCTATTTTCAAATATTTCGTACTTTTACTTTTGGTACTTTAAGTACATTTTGATACCAATACTTTTGTACTTTTACTCAAGTATTTTTTTTATTCTGGACTTTTACCTGTAACAGAGTATTTTTATATTGCAGTATTGGTACTTTTACTTAAGTAAAGAATTTGAGTACTTTTTCCACCACCGCTTCCATCTGAAAGCCCTTTTTGCTTATTCATGTGTTATTGCTTTCATTAAAACTACACCGTCGAGTATGGCAACAATTCTTTGGTTCGCTGTTCGGCTTTTGATTTGCTCGTAAGCGTGGCTGAAACGGATTATACAGTTTGCAGATTTAATATGCTGTGTTATTGGCGTCGTAATTGCCATGGAATTAACGTCAAACAAATTGATGTGTGTGAGTGCTTGTGCGTGTGTGCGTACGTGCGATGGGTGCTGGGTCTAAGTCTGATATAGAACTACACTCTAGTCAAATATATAGTCATCTCCAGTGTTGCCAGATTGTGTGAGGGAAACAAGCAGCCAGGTCTAGGACAACCAGCCCAAAAGAAGCGACTATGGGCCACATGAGCACTTTAACATATACATCAGCTATTTGAAAATAGCAGATCTACAAGCTCACAACGCGTCGCAATGCGACGCGTTGTGAGCTTGTAGATCTGCTATTTTCAAATAAAATCTTGCGGGGAAATTATAATAAGCAGATCTGGCAACCCTGGTCATCTCCCACATATAAATTCCCATCCAGATCATGAGTGATCCAAGTTGAATTTATCTTTATTATGAACAGCTTGTCATGATATTATCAGCCATGCTACACTCAGAGTAGCCAGACGATATATCTAACACCAGGGGGCATAACTATTGAAAGGTGGTCAAGGCAAAGACAACAACAACAAAATGTGTGACGGATAAATGAATTGACCAACCACTGACCCCCATAGACCACCCCCACGGGCCAATCACAGACTTCTGTTACAATCCAGCCAATCAGAGGCTTGCCTGAGATTTTTTCTTGTAAAACTATGCAAACACATGCTGACTTGTGATTCAGCCCTTCTGTTGCTTTAAATAACATGGTGGATCTGACTTATAACCCATACTGACTATTTCTGAAGGATAATCTTGTTCCAGTAGGCATGCTGGGGTTTTAACTTTTTCTTAAAATAAGTGCTAAATACTCCAATCATTGCTACAGAGTGTTTGTTCAGTAACAGGGGTCTCTCCAGCTCTGTAGTAAACAGAAAATACATGTTCAGTTTGGGATACCAATTTGATCCAAACAGGACGAAGAACTCATACAGGATACAGGATAAATAAGTGAAATTGGAAGTGATGAAACAAAAGCAATGAGCAGACAGAATTGGACCTGTAACATTATACAACTGAATCTGATAAATGACATGTGTGGGGTTCTCTGTGGCCATGCCCTAGCCACAGGATTTTAGGGAAGGTCTGAACAGACTTTCTGTGTTAGCTGAATTAAGTGAGCGGTGATGCTGCGGTCACATTAACAGCAGCCTCGGAAACCCATGCCTTCTTTTTTGTTACAAAAGAGCCTGGGCGAACCATGCAGGAACGATGGTCTTAGGACCTTGTTATCTCCTAACCAATCAGAGTGCAGATGGGCGTCGCTCTAAATTTGGTGACGTCAGCGTGCTCCGTGCACAGGCCGGGGGGGGGGAGCGGGAGGGGGAGGGGGGAGGGGAGGCGGGGACATAGATTGGTGAAGCAATAGGAAGCGCCGCACGAATCCGGGCGGCTGGGTTTGGATCCGCCCTTCAAGACCATCGATTGGACTCGTTCTTTCAGTCTACATTAACAGTGACAAAAGCTCCTAAACGACCAAGAGTGGTCAGCTACACCAGTGGTTCTCAAACTTTTTCATGCCAGGGACCCCCAAATTGACAATTATTAGCCCGCGGACCCCCATTTGAAAAGATAAGCCAGGGACCCCCATAAGAGAATTTTTACGGCTCTAGCATTGATTCTCAACCATTTTAATTTCAAGGACCCCCAGTTTGACATGCATTAGGCTACGGACCCCCATGTAATGGCATTTATATCGCTGGGACCCCAGTTTATATTGTAAAATCTATGTTAATTTAGTACACTCTGAGAGTTACAGACCCATAAGGGTCCATTTGGTTCCTATCCATCATTTAGCTGGGGACCCCCTGGAACCCCCTCAAGTACCCCTGGGGGTCCCCGGACCCCACTTTGAGAACCAATGAGCTACACTATTGCCCAGTCGCCGTTGGAAGTGTTGCTCAAATGCTCAACACGCACATTGACGTCATCATGCGTGTGTTCGTGTATGGGATCGAAAAAAAAGCGAGAAAAATATAAAGGAAAATGCACATAGGCTTGGGTTAAAAAGAACAGTTCCCTGTCATTGAAGCCGTGAAATAAGTTGAAGCCAGCTCAACTCTTTCTGTAGCTTTTGTAGCTCGTCACGCAGCGACGACGGTTTGTGTCTCCATGTTGCCCGGCCTCCATTGAAAATGGCTCGTAGCCTGTCACTTTGTCGCTACCAGGAAGGCAGCGTAAGGTTTATGTATCCCTGTGGAACCATTGATTTGAACGTTGAATATTGAATTGAATTGAACATTTTTATTGCCGTTTTTTAAAAGTGCAAAGTACACGAAATGACTCGAGTCAGTGAACAAAATGACTGATGATCTCATTCACTGAACAAATCATTCGGTGACTGTGTGTATCCCTGCGAACGAATGAGTCGAATTTCATTCAGTGAACCAAATCTGATCTTGGAGTTTGTGTCTCTGTTAACCCTTTACGACCGGGAACGCAGCATCTGTGTGTCATTTTTAGATTTCTTTGGGCTATTCAAAAATAGCAGATCTACAAGCTCATAGCGCGCCACCGAGTGCCGCGCTATGAGCTTGTAGATCTGCTATTTTTTTTTTAATCATGAAAATGTGTGCAAATATATATATATATATATATTTTTGCGGACATTAGTAACTCAAATCTTTGCTTCTGGGGGTCCCTGGAACTAAATATTGAACAAATGTTCGCTTTAAAAAATATATATTTCAAGATTTGCACACATTTTCACGACTTTTCAAAAATAGCAGATCTACAAGCTCATGCCGCGCTATGAGCTTGTATATCTGCTTTTCGAATAGCCAAAGAAATCTTAAAATGACACACGTGCGTTCCCTTCGCGGCCTTAAAGGGTTAAATGACAGCAAGAAGAACGAATGGCTTCGCGAGGGTGCATCCGAATAGTCTAGTTCGCTGAGGATGGTTCCTAACAGTGTGCAATGACCCAGATGTACGGTATCTACGAGGCAGACAGGATAAGAGCTGGTCAAATTCTCTAAATGCTAAGGAAAGGCGCTTCACTGCTTCCTTTCTTTATCTCCTTTAGCATAAGGTACACTGGACCGTCCTTTATGAAAGGGACATTTGCGTTCCCCACAATTCCTCGCTCCAGCCATTTGGAAAAAAGTCAAGACCAAAATCAAACAAAATCCTATTGCCAACATGTCATAGTGTTCCTGTTCAGATTGCCTATCAGGGACGTGCACAGATAGACTCTAGGTGGTGCTAGAGCACCTGCCCTTTGCCCTCTTGACCAGTTTTTTTTTTTTTTTTTTAGTTTACAGTAGGGGTCTTCAACAGGGGGTCCGGGACCCCTAGGGGGTCCTCAGAGTTACTACAGGGGGTCCGCCAAATCTTTATGTGATATGATTTTTCTTTTTACCGTAACCACTCGAAACCTAGCATCCCTTTTCTGAGGAGAACTTTAGCCAAAAATAGCAGATCTACAAGCCCACAACGCCTCGCGCTGCGAGGCGTTGTGGGCTTGTAGATCGGCTATTTTTGGCAAAGAGGTATAGGTGTAGAGGGAAAGAAGAGCAGACCAAGTAAACAAAAAAAAGTATAATTTACTTGAGCACCTGCCCCTCAAAATGTCTGTGCACGCCACTGTTGCCTATCATACCAATAGGAAATAAGTATGTGTGTGTGTGTGTGCGTGCGTGCGTGCGTGCGTGCGTGCGTGCGTGCGTGCGTGCCCGCGCGCGTGCGTGCGTCAGACCGAGAGACAGAGAGAGAGAGTGTGTTTGTGCTTATACGTGATAGACAGACATAGAACATTAAGTATATACTTGACTGTAAATGTCATCTCAGCCTAGAGACAATTGGTTTTGTGTGGTCCATCATCAGAACATTATAGTTTAACCAGGCAGACCCACGTCAATAACATGCGCCGCTGTATAATTAAATAACCTGCAGTCACATTCTCTTAGTACCGCGGTTGGCTTTATGAATTCTCCTTCACATCATTCTTTGACCCCATGACAATGACGTTTAACATGGAGGAAAAGACAGGATATTTTTTGGGTTGTTTTTTATTTGCTATTTTTTGGACTATTCAAATAGTCTTCACTCAGTGGATGAACTCTGATCCCGGATGGAAATGACTGCGTTGCAGTTAAGTGGAATAGGCTGTATGCACAGCAGCCATATTGGAAATAAATTGCGCCTCTTATCCTTACTTCCTTCACAGGTGTTACCAATGATACTAATGAAGGCTCTGTTCCATTGTAGTGTAGCACTTTATTGGTTCTCAAACCCTTTAATTTCAAGGATCCCCATGACTCTGAGAGTGTACAAATGGAACCAAAACCATGTTTCCTTTTGTACACACTCAGAGTTACACACCCGCAAGGGGGCCATTTGGAACCCCCTCAAGGAACCATGAGGGTACCTGGTTCACACTTTGAGACACACTGGTGTTGCAGAGAGTTCCCGGTGAGTCAGCATGCACAATATCAGCACCCTGACTCTGTTTGACCAGAATGGAACAGAGCCTTCATTAGTATCATTGTTAACACCTATGAAGGAAGTAAGAAGAGGCCCAATTTGTTTCCAATATGGCTATTCCACTCAACTGCAACGCAGTCCAATGGCAGTTGGAGAAGTCATTTACACAGTCAGAGCTCAGTCAAGCACAGAACGATTTGGTGAACGAATCATTTGAACACATTCTTTAGTGAACTGATTCTAAGGATTGGCTATCGTGTAATATTGCTTAAGTACATACTGTCCAGCACAACTATTCTATTCTCAAGTAAGTTCTGTGTAAATGTAAATGTAGCTTTTTTGATCCTATAAGGCCAGCCCAATAGAATTCTAAAGAAGAGGTTTCTGAATGACCCGTGTGACCATGATGTTCAAAATGTTTGCCATGCACACACACACACACACAGATTCACACACAGACACGATGTCATATATATTCCAGTGACCCTCTCCGCGTACATCCTCTCAGCGGACCCCCTGCCCACGTACCTGTGTTTTTTAACCGCTGGGCTCTCTGACAGATGGGTCACAGCGAGCACTCTCCTTCTCTCTACAGGAAGTCCTCTAGGCGTCATTCACAGGGGTTTTTCATTTAAACGCACACTATGAATACACGGAACGTAGAGACATGTCTTGCAGGTGGTAGTCCAGGCCTTTGATCTGTGCTACGGAGAAAGTTAAGTTGGTGCTGAGCGCCCCAGGGTTCCTACAATATATCGCTTAATTTAGCCGTCAGGCTCAGAGGGAGGCAAAGTCAAACCTCCAATTTCTCCCCTTCACCCCTCTGCTTCTCCAGGGGAGAGTCAATATGTGGTTATACACTGACCAGATGTTGTCAACAGTGTGTCAGTCTGGAGGAGCCAAGTCACGGCCTCGGGTGGCTTCTTTAAAGCAACGGTGGAGGCAGTGATGAATGCAGTGTTTTTCACTGATGGACAATCCGCCATGGGGAAGAGAGAGGGGGAGCGAATAGCTAGATGTCTCCAGAGGCCTTTCATCTTGGTAGTATAACGTATATTATGTATTCCCATCACGGTGCAGGGCAATGACCCAGCAATGGACTGAGCCCCCCTCACCAGGGGGTGGGGGGGCTCTGCCCTACCCCGCGGAGAAACACCAGGCCGCCCGGCTCTCTCTCTGATGTGTCACGCCGCATTTGCTCGTCTCGGCTTCAACAAAGTCACAGAAGAAAGGCGAGACCTTCCCCCCCCCAAAAAAAAATCACAAATGAGAGAGAGAGGTGGTGGAACATGACAGGGTTTTTTGAGCGTTGGACTCACATGTTGGTGAAATATTTAACCCATTAAGACCTGAAGCCGATTCTACAAATGTCTTCTAGATCCCAACAGTATTCTGAAAAAACGTATGTTTCTATAATGGTGCTCAAACTTTTTCATGTCAAGGACCCCCAAAATTATATGTATTTGGCCGCTGACCCTCAAAATGTTTAGTTCCAGGGACCCCCAGAAGCAAAGATTTGAGTTAAAAATGTTCGCTTTAAAACAATATATATTCAAAGATTTGCACACATTTTCACGATTTTTCAAAAATAGCAGATCTACAAGCTCTTAGCGCGGCACTCGGTGCCGCGCTATGAGCTTGTTGATCTGCTATTTTTGAATAGCCAAAGTGTAAAATAATGCTTTTTTAGCTCAAATAAAAAAGTGACACAGATGCGTTCCCGGTCTTATAGGGTTAACTAAGGAACAGTGCCTGGGGGGAGAAATGGGATACCACCATGATGAGAGGTACTCGTTTTTGAGGTACTTGAATGAGTGAAAAATTGATTGTAGTCGGCGTTAAATTTAATTAACTGTAGCGTTACTTTGAAACTACCGTGTTTGGAATATACATCCATGCACAAAGGAAATCCATCGCTCACATTATGTCAGATGTGTTACTCTAGACTCTAGACAGCATATGTTGTTTTAGAAGTGCTTTTAAAACGTGAATGTGATCTAAGCCACGAATTGACTTTCTAGCAAGCATGCCAGCAAACAAGCAAGCAAGCAAACAAGTGCGCGCGTGCGTGCCTGCGTGCGTGTTCTTCTGGTGGAGGAAATGGTACTAGGTAATAGTGGTGGGAAAAAAACAGTAATTTCAGTGAACGAACGATTTCGTTCACGTTCATGGCAATGATTCTTTCAAAAGGATTCGTTCACGTTCTCGTTCAGTAGCTCTATTTTCTAGTGAAAAATGCCATCGCGGGAGCGTTTTTTTTTTACGTCGCGCCTACAGCCCGACCTCCCATCCTGTGTACGGGGGGGAGGGGATGGGGGCGTGAACGTAACAGTTTCAGAAAGTGAACGAGCTTGCCAGGGACGTGCACAGATAGACTCTAGGTGATGCTAGAGCACCTGCCCTTTGCCCTCTTGACCAGAAGTGCCCTTTTGAAAAAAAGAAGAAAAAAGTTTTTTTTCCCCTTCAGTTTACAGCAGGGGTCTTCAACAGGGGGTCCGGGGCCCCTAGGGGGTCCTCAGAGTTACTACAGGGGGTCCGCCAAATCTTTATGTGATAAATATATATTTTTCTTTTTACCATAACCACTCGAAACCTAGCATCCCTTTTCTGAGGAGAACTTTGTAGATCGGCTATTTTTGGCAAAGAGGTATAGGTGTAGAGGGAAAAAAGAGCAGACCACGTAAACAAAAAAAAGTATAATTTACTTTAGCACCTGCCCCTCAAAATGTCTGTGCACGCCACTGGAGCTTGTTCACGTTCTCGGCAAAGAACTAGTTCTTTGAAGACTGCCTGGTTGGACATCTGAAATGGAGAATCAGTCCTAATATGATAATCTTGCTCCCACTCTTTCTCACCTTACTAGCCTACTCCCACTGCTGCCGTGACAGTAGAATTGAAACAGCCCATTGGTGTGACATTGACTACTGTACCTGTCTGAGATGTGTCAGCCTTCAGGACAGAGACATTAGCTATCCACAGGGCTCAAACCTATCTGGTCTGTCATGTCTGGACAGGTCGCTTACGGCTGACAGGCAAGCATTTGCTCTCAAAGTCATACCTGTATGTGACCATTTATAATCTCCCATCCAGCTGAAGCACACGTCTTTGTACAGTACTGTGGAACAAAGCCTGAGATGGCATGTGAACTCGGGGGGAAAAGGACGGCGGGATGAATCTTTATTTCCGCTATCCACTTGGATCTAAATTGCATTGTCGACGTCTAGTTGATGCTTTACTTTGATTTGCCTGTGTTCTCTTTGTTTCATTAGGTTGAAAGTGTTTCCACATAGTGTATATTGCAGTTCCACCGAGTTCCCGGAGAACTTGCGATTTAAAATACAGCTAAAATGTTGCTTATTATTGCTAGATGCTTTAGGAAATGACGAACAGGGACATCTTCATCAGAATCCCCATGGATAGTCAATTGAAAATGGAATTGGACTTGTGTGTACTAGCATTTCATTCAACGTGGCCTGTGCTCTCAGGAGTTAAGCAAAGTGTTATCATTTCATATGGAGAGAAAGAGAGATACATGCAAAAAGCAGAGCGCTAGAACTTACAGATTGACAAACTGTTAGATTGACAGGAACATTAATCCATTAAGACCTGGAACGCATCTGTGTCACCTTTTGATTTGAGCTAAAAAAAAGCATTATTTTACTCTTTGGCTATTCAAAAATAGCAGATCTACAAGCCCATAGCACAGCCGCACTACGAGCTTGTAGATCTGCTAAAATAACGGAAAGGTTAATGCTTTGTTTTAACAGGCCATGTATTATTATACTGAAATGATTTGGTGCCAGGGACCCCCATACCAGATTTATATTGTTAAAATGTTTCTCATATTCATTCATATTTAGTTATGTTAAAAGAAGTTTTAAAAAGCTCTATATTCTATATCAGTGGTTTTCAACCCTTTTTATGCCAAGGACCCCTAAATTGATATACATTTGGCCGCAGACCCCCATTTGAAAATGTTTTGTGCCAGGGACCCCCAGAAGCAAAGATATCAGTTAATTTTCGCTTTAAAAAATACATATATTCAAAGATATGCACACTTTTTTCTCGGCACTCGGTGCCGCACTATGAGCTTGTATATCTGCTATTTTTGAATAGCCAAAGCTAAGTGGTTAAAAATGATTGTGACGCTATTAACTCATTTTGCTGGGGACCCCCTGGTTCTCCCTCAAGGACAACTGGTGGTCCCCGGACCACTGGTTGAAAACCACTGTTCTAGATAGCAATCATGTCTATATGATAAAGAAAGTAAAAGAAAAGATACCTGTGTTGAAGAGGCGTCCGTCAGTGAAGTGTCTTGTTCAAACTGTGGTCGGTGAACAGGACCAGCAGCTGAACTTATAGCATCTACAGTATGTTGTGGTTTAAAAACAGCCTGTTTCCTTTGTGCACAGAGACCAGAAATGGCAGCTTATAGACTTCACTGTCATTCCGACCTGAGGCCAATTCTACAAATGCCTTCTAAATCAGAAGTCAATTTTTTTTTCTCTGACATGTCAATATTGTCAGTTTCTGGGAAGTTTCAGAGTTTTCAGTTGCAAGACATTCCACAGAAAAGGGAGTTAGAATCTCAAGAAGGGGAAGTGTACCGGATTGCCTGATGGAGTCATCATTATTAGGACATGTGGTCATATAATTGCATGTGGTAATATAATTGCACTGGTTGAGAAACAGTGGGATGTATCATAGAATGCATACAGTAGCAAGTGTTAGCAAAGCACTAATCTTAGCTCTAATCTCACCCAACACAACAGTGGTCCCCAGGTTGATTCTCAATCAGGGTGGTGGTCCCTGGTTCACAATCAGTTGAAAACCCCTGGGTTAAATCATCCAAAACATGATGGCCTTTAACATTTTTTAACATACCTCCCTGCCCTGCATGGTTGCCGTATACCTCCAATCTCCCTCTATCTACCTCACTCTACGCCTCTAACCCTGTTGTTAATACTCTTAAGAATTTGGTCACAATTTCAAAACCACTTTGGTTTGTTATTATATTACCACATGCAATTATATGGCCACATTTCCTAATAATGATGACTCTCCTCTGGCCCCTATCTGTAACAATTCTCCTTTGATCCCTGCTAGGATAGACAATAATACATTCACTTTATCTGCCTCTCCAAATGTAAATATCTCTGTACTGAGGGTATACAGTATTCTCTCTCAGATAACCTTTAATTAATTAACCTTTTTCAAATATTTTATCTTTTCCGGCTCAAGATATTTTGAATACCTCCAGGCCTTACTTTTAATTCAAACTCTTGGTCCAAATAT
>NC_139941.1:34203729-34253729 GCF_963454915.1 Gymnoscopelus microlampas
AATGTGTGCAAATCTTTGAATATATATATTCTAAAGCAAACATTTGTAAAATATTTTTGTTCCAGGGACCCCCAGAAGCAAAGATTTGAGTTACAAAGGTTCGCTTTAAAAATATATACATATTCAAAGATTTGCACACATTTTCACGATCTTTCAAAAATAGCAGATCTACAAGCTCATAGCGCGGCACTCGGTGCCGCGCTATGAGCTTGTATATCTGTCATTTTGGAATAGCCAAATGACAGAGATGCGTTCCCGGATTGAATGGGTTAAAAAGAAAAGAGGAGAAAACAAACACAAGAACCACATTCTGATAAGGATGTTGTTGCGTATAAT
The DNA here is from genome assembly GCF_963454915.1 of Gymnoscopelus microlampas. Classification (NCBI taxonomy): domain Eukaryota; kingdom Metazoa; phylum Chordata; class Actinopteri; order Myctophiformes; family Myctophidae; genus Gymnoscopelus; species Gymnoscopelus microlampas. The sequence continues at coordinate 34,204,066 of NC_139941.1, forward strand.
GTGTGATGCCATGCCCACCCACTCACTGTTTGAATCATTGCTATTCACATTCAGTCAAGTAAACAATGAATGCTCTGCTGATGGAAAGTGTGCTGAACACATGTCATTTGGTGGATGTGCGCTGGATGTATTGGGCGGCACAGATGGGAGAATCTAACCCAGAGCCCTGACAGCATTAATGTTATGGCTGCTCTAGATCAACCCAATGCAAGGGAATGAATTCCCAAACTCCTGGCAGACAGTAGCAAGTTAATCACACAATATGCCGACGGTAATCATGCAACACATTTCAGGATAGCATTCGTTGCCACGCTTTATTTAACCCATTAAGACCTGGAACTGTGTCATTTTTATATTTGAGCTAAAAAGCATTATTTTACACTTTGGGCTATTCAAAAATAGCAGATATACAAGCTCATAGCGCGGCACCGAGTGCCGCGCTACGAGCTTGTAGATCTGCTATTTTTGAAAAAACGTGGAAATGTGTGCAAATCTTTGAATATATATATTTTTAAAGCGAACATTTTTTACTCAAATCGTTGCCTCTGGGGGTCCCTGGAACAACATATTTTGATGGGGGTCCGCGGCCAAATACATATAATTTTGGGGGTCCTTGACATGAAAAAGATTGAGCACCACTGATATAGAAACATACGTTTTTCAGAAAACTGTTGGGATTTAGGAGACATGTAGAATCGGCTTCAGGTCTCAATGGGTTAAACTCAGATTGTGCTAAATTGTAAATTAACACCATTACATTCTTACATATAATTTACGGCTTCCTCGTGACACTCCTACCTGTTAGTGTCGAGTACTTTACTCCTTTACGCCTGAAAACCATGAACTTCACACCACCTCTTCCTGCGAAGGGACTATAAATCACTTCTTATTCAGGGGAGGAAATCTTGACAAATCAGCGCGCTCAGATCTCTACTCCACAATGACTGATTTGAGCTTAGAGGGAGCTTTGCCATGGCATGGTGCTGCACTGCCTTGATCTCTCTTTCTCTCTTGCCTGCCCTTTTTTCTGCTGCTGCTGTACTGACTGTTTTTTAGCGCTGCTATAGTGATGATGGGGCTTTTAAAGATGGCAGTGTCGTTCTATGCATCCATAAATTTGGTCCCAAACAACATAATGTATATCAAAAACTACGTTCTGGATTGTCATGAGATTTGCTGTGCACCTTCATGATCCAGAGAAGCTGACCCTGTACTTTTTTTGTGACCCAAGGGTGTTTCCTCTAGTGCCACAATAGGCTCTATGCACAGCAGCCATATTATCACTTCATTCTAGGTGTTACCAGTGATACTAATGAAGGCTCTGTTCCATTTAGAGTAGCACAGTGGTTCTCAGACTTTTCCATTTCCACGACCACCATAACTCTGAGAGTGTACAAATGGAACCAAATGGACCCGTAAGGGTCCATTTGGTTCCATTTGTACACTCTCAGAGTTACACACCCGTAAGGACCCCAGTTTTAGTCCCACTGGTGTAGCAGAGTGTTTCCAGTGAGCCAACATGCACAACATCAGCACCCTGACTCTGTTTGACCAGAATGGAACAGAGCCTTCATTAGTATCATTGGTAACACCTGTGAATGTCTTCACAATATGGCTGCTGTGCATAGAGCCTATTTGGCCAAAATGAGTGCAGTGACGCTCTGTGTGGAAGATGAAACCTAACCATTTCCTGCCACCCTCAGGCCAAAATGTCACCGCACATAAAATATCTCATAATCTAATTAGCAGATTGCAGGATGAACCCTACGCATTGTGGTGACCCCCAAGACCTTTACTCTAGACCTTCAGCCAACATTTCCAGTTGAGTGTAAGCTGTAAGGAGGGGTGCTAGCAGAGCTTTTCGACGCATGGCGCAAGGCACAAGGCAATTTGTGTGTCCACGGTGATGCATTACTTGAGCAGATGGTCAATTGTGTTGACTGGTTATGACCTGTTTGCGGTGGAAGTAAGAGGTACTTAACACCCAGTCTGTTTCAATAAAGACCTAAAACACCAAGGCTAACATTTCCACCATCTTTTGACAGGAACAATACCAATGAGAGTACAGACTGATGCCTTCTCTTTCTCTAAATGGAAGCGAAAACAAAGGAGAACTTGAATGTGAGAACAGCAGTAGCATTTCCAGAGGCTCCAAACACCTGCAGTCAGACATGTACTGTGCTTGTGCTTGCATGGCAAAGCGACCTCTATGCCCACCGACGTCCTTCCCCTCGTTAATTGCTGTTGTCTTATGCAGCAGAAGCAGATCTCGAGTACAGATTATGGCTGCGAGATAATAAACAGTGGAATGATGAATATGCAACGGCATGGACAGATCAGCAAAAGTAGTCTCACCAGACATAACCAGACCACTCCTGTATGTATTGCTTTCTGTGTTAAGACAGATTAGTAGGTAAGCCGGTAAAGCAGACAACATTGGGGAGGCATTATAGAGAAGAAACTCTGGCAGAATACATATGGTTCCGAAAGATTAGGGTCTCTAGGCACCGCTAGCCAGAATTCTGTCTAAAGCTAATTGGACAATGCCTTATTATAACTCACTAGCTTGTTATAAGGAGGAGGAACTGTCATGCAATCAGGGCCGGTACAGGTGCTGGAAAAACCTTGGGTTTGCTCGAATTTAAATGCCGGGCTTAGGAGGACCACAGCTGCCTGGAATTGTGTTCTCTATAAACAGGCGGCCCGCGGGCCATCTGCGGCCGCGAGGGGCAACTGTCCGGCCCGCACCAACCCCTGTCACTTGGCTAGTGAAAGTTGCAGGTATGGTGTGTGTCATATGAAATATAGTGTGTGTGTGTGTGTGTGTGTGTGTGTGTGTGTGTGTGTGTGTGTGTGTGTGTTTGTTTGTGTTTGTGTGTGTCCAGCTGATGCTCGTTGACGCTCGTTAATTTCATACTGGAAGACAATTGAGGTGACTGGGCTGAAGCTTTATCTCAGTAAATGACATGGAACTCCATATTCGGGCATGGCTGACATCATAGTGACATCATAATGATGGCGTGGGCTTTGAGTCAGCTCGGCTTAAAACCAGACTGCACATTGTGAATGACACACATGGAGAGAGACATCGGGGAAGACGTCCTCACCAACAAGAGGAACTATTCCGGCAGAGATCCATACATTTGATTTTCATCTGGTAATTGCCCTGTAACCGATCCTGGATCGTAAGGTCACACATCATTAGTTACATTCTTCTTCCATTACAGCCCATGCATAGCAGCAGCTTTGACGATGAACCCACCGTTCCCGACAACGAGCCAGCAGCAAGGAAACTCAGAAGAAGAAAGACCTTACAGTAGTCAACAGTCTACCAAGACTTTAACTCAATCGGATTTAAAGAGACATCGTCTGACTGACACAGGAAAGAAAACTCACATCTGTAAACAATGTGACAAGAGTTTCAGTTGCTTAGGTAACCTGAAGACACACCAGCGTGTCCACACTGGAGAAAAACCTTTCTGTTGTCAACAATGTGACAAGAGTTTCAGTTGCTTAGGTAACCTGAACAAACACCAGCTTATTCACACTGGAGAAAAACCTTTCCGCTGTTACCAGTGTGACAAGAGTTTCAATCAAGCAGTTGGCCTGAAAAGTCACCAGCGTGTCCACACTGGAGAAAAACCTTTCCATTGTAAACAGTGTGGCAAGAGTTTCACTGAGTTAGGTTCTCTGAACAAACACCAGCGTATTCACACTGGAGAAAAGCCTTACTACTGTAAACAGTGTGACAAGAGTTTCAGACGGTTAGATCACCTGAAAATACACAAGTGTGTCCACACAGTACACTTGGGTGTTGGAAGTGCATCATTGCTCAATCATTTTTGCGGTTACCATTAACCGTTAGTATTAACCAGAACCACCAGAACCACCAGAACAACCTCCTGGACTCCAACCAGTCTGGGTTCAAAGTGGGTCACTCGACAGAGACTGCCCTCCTGGCAGTGACGGAGTCGCTCCATGCCGCTAGAGCGAACTCTCTCTCCTCCGTCCTGATACTCCTGGACCTGTCTGCAGCGTTCGACACAGTGAACCACCAGATCCTCCTCTCCACCCTCGAGGGGATGGGTGTCTCAGGCTCTGCACTCTCCCTGTTTGCATCCTACCTGACGGGTCGCTCCTACCAGGTGATGCTGAGAGGGTCTGTGTCAGAACCACACAGGCTCACTACTGGGGTTCCCCAAGGCTCGGTTCTGGGTCCTCTTCTTTTCTCTCTTTACACTACATCTCTTGGTGCTGTCATCCACTCCCATGGCTTTTCCTACCACTGCTATGCCGATGACACCCAGGTGATCCTCTCATTCCCCCCCTCTGACACAAGTGGAGGCACGCATTGCTGCTTGTCTGGCTGACATCTCGGAGTGGATGTCGACGAACCACCTGAAGCTCAACCTGGACAAGACCGAGCTGATGTTCATCCCGGGGAAGGGCTGTCCTCACCGAGACATGGCCATCACCATTGAGAACGCTGTGGTGATGTCAACTCGGACTGCAAAGAATCTGGGTGTGACCCTGGACGATCAACTGTCGTTCTCGGCTAACATCGCATCAGTGACACGTTCCTGCAGATTCCTCCTCTACAACATCAGGAGGATTCGCCCCTTCCTCACGGAGAAAACAGCCCAGGTGCTCATCCAGGCTCTTGTCATCTCCCGCCTGGACTACTGCAACTCCCTCCTTGCTGGTGCTCCGGCATCAGCCATCAGACCTCTGGAGCTTGTTCAGAAAGCTGCGGCTCGTCTGGTGTTCAACCGCCCCAAGTTCTCCCACACAACTATCCTTCTCCGTTCTCTGCACTGGCTCCCCATAGCAGCTCGCATTCAGTTTAAAACCCTGGTGCTAGCCTATAGGGCAGTGAAAGGAACAGCTCCTTCTTACCTCCGGGTTTTGGTCAATGCCCACACCCCTGCCCGACCACTCCGGTCTGCCACCTCGGGGCGACTGATTCCCTCGCCACTCAACGGTCCTTCTGGTCGATCGACACGGTCACGACTGTTTTCTGTTCTGGCCCCACAGTGGTGGAATGAACTTCCCACTGATGTCAGGACAGCAGAGTCACTGCCCATCTTTCGCCGCAGGCTGAAAACCCACCTCTTCAGGAAACACTACCCTTCCTCTTTGCCTGGCCTACTTGTTGTTAACTAGTTGTACGAACTCTTGCTTTATTTTTGTATTGTTTATTGGATCTTGTTTAGTCGATACACTTATTTGTTTTAGCTCGTGCTCATTTGATTTTGCCATTTTTGTCTCATCTGTTTAAGAAAGTAGGTAGCTGATATATTGCACTTTTACCTTAGTGCTAGGTATACTCTTGGTTGCTTGTTTTTGCAGGAAATGCACTTAAAACTTCTGGTGATTAGTAGTTTTCGTTCCCTACCTATGTTGAATACACTTATTGTAAGTCGCTTTGGATAAAAGCGTCTGCTAAATGACTGTAATGTAATTAACACATTGAGTGCCAAACACGTAGATCTACGTGTTTACTCAACACCTGTTGAGTATTTCTTTTTCCACTTGGGGTGCTCTAACGCAACTTAGGAATGATCCGAGGACCCTGTCATGACCCTGCCATTTCAAGGTCTCCCCTTAACTCTGACAGTGGAGGGTCCGTTAGGGTCCATTTGGTTCCATTTGTATACTGTCAGAGTTACGTACTTGTAGGGGTCAATTTAATGTATACACATGCGTGTGTGCGTGCGCGCGTGTGTGTGTGTGTGTGTGTGCGTGTGCGTATGTACAGTAATGCACCAATGTACATAAGTGTACCTAAACATACTGTATGTACTCTTTCTATCTGCAGCATTCAGCCAGAGGACAGCTGTGAGATCCTCCTGGGTCCTGAGGTGACGTACGGGCCCTCGGGCCTGGACCTCCTGAGCCCCGTGGCCCTGACCATCGCCCACTGTGCCGAGCTGGACGCCCAGAACTGGAACGTCCACCTGAAGAGGAAAACCCAGGACAGCAAATGGGAGGTAAGAACAGAACTGCTGTGTGTGTGTGTGTGTGTGTGTGTGTGTGTGTGTGTGTGTGTGTGTGTGTGTGTGTGTGTGTGTGTGTGTGTGTGTGTGTGTGTGTGTGTGTGTGTGTGTGTGTCAGTGTTGATTTTGACAACAAATTTTGATCTAGTTTTAGTCATAGTCTTTGGAATAAAATTCCATTTAGTTTTAGTCGTATTTTAGTCATCTGAAATGTTTTAGTTTTTGTCTAATTTTAGTCGACTAAATATCATAAGATTATAGTCGACTAAATGTGCAGTTGATTTAGTCGACTAAAATGTATTTTGGCGGTGCCTTGATGGCGCTGTAATGGCTAATTTTACACTTGGTTGCATGCTGAAAATAGCCGATCTACAAGCTCACAACGCGTCGTGTTGTGACGCGTTGTGAGCTTGTAGATCGGCTATTTTCAGAGCGCAACGCCTGAGCGCAACCAAACATAAAATGACTTGTCTTTTAGTTCTACTGGATCTCTTCTCCACTAGTCCTCACTAACATTTTAGTCTAGTTTTTATTTGACGAAATTGTCAATATATTTAGTCTTAGTTTTAGTCATCATAGCTTATTTCTTATTTAGTATTTATTTAGTTTTAGTCAGTGAAAAAAAAGGTAGTCGACGAACATTTTTCGTCATAGTTTTAGTCGACTAAATCAACACTGGTGCGTGTGTGCGTCTGCCTGTCAAACACACTGCAACTCATCACCCTCCAACACAGGGTCATACATGACGTTTTCCTCTCCTCAATTGTCCTTTGCTCAATGGCTCCATTTCTTGGTGGGTAAATGTCATGTGAGCTGACTGCTGTGGGGGATAGAGGGTTGTATATGGAGGGAAGAAAGCAGCGTTCCTTGACATAAAGTGGCACAAGGGTTGTTGACTTTGCCCCCCCCACCCCTTTCTCCAGCCTCTATATATTTGCTTTATGTGGTAATGGCTCCAGTAAGTCACCAGTCACTGAGCAATGTGACTGGCTGAGTTGTGTGAGTTGTGTACACATGTGCGTGTGCTGCTTGTGTAAATTGTAAAGTACTATTGGATGCTGTGAATGTGTGGGGGTGTTTTATGTGTGTGTGTGTGTGTGTGTGTGTGTGTGTGTGTGTGTGTGTGTGTGTGTGTGTGTGTGTGTGTGTGTGTGTGTGTGTGTGTGTGTGTGTGCGTGTGCGCGCGTGTGTGTGTGCGTTTGTTTGTTTGTTTGTGTGTATGTGTGCGTGCCTGTGTGTGAGCATGAGTGTGTGCATTTGTTTGTTTTTTTGTCTTAAGAGGGACATTGAGGCCACACAAACATTGCTCCCAGAGAATTAAAAAGCAATGATGGCGTGTAACAGCCTGGAAGAGTCACAGCCACCGTCACTCACTGGGACAGCAGGCTGAGGACGGGGGTGAGCTGTTAGACATGGGTTAGTATTGATCCAGTGGGTCTGGATGGACATGCCACACTGACTGTGGACACCAGGCAATCAGGATGAAGAATCATGGAAATGGCCTCTGTGCTGACCACAACGCTCCGTTTGTCCAGCTGGACAGACTGCTTGGCGTGTGCCTGCGCGTGCACACACACAAACGCACACACACACACACACACACACACACACACACACACACACACACACACACACACACACACACACACACACACACACACACACACACACACACACACACACACACACACACACACCAGTGGGGTAAAGTAAGTACATTTGCTCAATTTTGAGGTACTTTTACTTTACTGGAGTATTTCCAATTGTTTATACTTTTACTTCTACTACACTACAGTGTACATCTCAGAGGCAAATGTTGTACTTTTACTCCACAACAATTATTTGAACACTTTAGTTACTAGTTACTTTGCAGATATCAATTATTACAATATAAAACATACATTAACCACTTTAGCCCTATTTTATATCTAGGCTATTTGAAAATAGCAGATCTACAAGCTCACAACGCATCGCGACGCGTTGTGAGCTTGTAGATCTGCTATTTTTATACATTTTAGTACTTTTACTCAAGTAAATTTTGAATTCCGGAACAGAGTATTTCTACATTGCAGTATTGATACTTTTGCTTAAGTAATAAATGTGAGAACTTTTTCCACCACTGACACACACTCACACACACACACACACACACACACACACACACACACACACACACACACACACACACACACACACACCCGCACACACACTGCACACACGCCCTGTTACCTAAAGCCTTTCACACCCTGTTAGTGTATACAGGGGGTCGGGGACGCAGTGAAATGAAAAGGGACACACCGCGTATTTCCATGTCGTTGTTTAGAGTGGTTCGGCATGGCATGTATCTATGCGTGTTTAGGTAAGATTATATTTAATGTATCCACCACACTGGGAAATGCTGGGTATGTATTTAGCTTTTTTTTTATTTTATCAGGGGGTATGTGTGCTGGCTGTAGTCCCCAGAGCTTAATCCTCAACCCAGAGGTCCCTTTACTGGCTTTGTCACTTTGTATTATCTGCCTCTAGTTCCCCAAACAGACACAGGCGAGGAGACGGGGGATAAAGAGAGAGAGAGAGGGGATACAAATAGTAAAAAAAATGATTTCCAAGCAGGCGGTGATATAGTAAATCTCCCTCTGACGTAAGGTTTTGGTAAGTGGAGCAAGGGGTCAGAATAATGAATATTACTATCGCCCCCCTCTCGGCTAGTGTTGTGCTAGTTGTCAAGCGCTTGGGAAGAGCCTTGTTATTTAGGAGAGAGAAGACCAATTGGATTTGGTCCTAGAATCTCCCCCCCCCCATTCTTTCATCCTAAGTAATGTTGTGACAATGTAATGGAGAGACGGCTGTAAGGTGACACAGAGTGGCTGTACCCAGCATGCATCACTGTCTTGTCTTAACCCCCCCCCCCCGTCTCCATCCACCACCATTGCCGTCGTCGTCGTCACCGCCAAGCTGGAGGGTTCAATGACATGCAACGTTATAGAGGTCTTTGATTAACCCATTGAAGACCGGGAACGCATCTTGTGTGTCATTTTAAGATTTCTTTGGGCTTTTCAAAAATAGCAGATATACAAGCTCATAGCGCGGCACCGAGTGCTGCGCTATGAGCTTGTAGATCTGCTATTTTTTCGTGGAAATCTGTCCAAGTCTTTGAATATATGATTTATATATTTTTTTTCTTGTTTAAGCGAACATTTTGTAACTTAAATCTTTGCTTCTGGGGAGGTCCCTGGAACAACATATTTTGAGATTGGGTTCCGTGGCCAAATACATATCATTTTGAGGGTCCTTTGACGTGGAAAAAGGTTTGAGAACCACTGATATTATACAGTAGCAACATACGTTTTTTTTTTTTTTTTAACTGTTTTGGATTTAGAAGACATTCGTAGAATCACCAGAAGCAAAGATTTTAGTTACAAATGAAATGTTTGCTTTTAAAAAATATATATATATATTCAAAGATTTGCACACATTTTCACGATTTTTCAAACAAATAGCAGATCTACAAGCTCATTGTGCCGCGCTATGAGCTTGTAGATCTGCTATTTTTGAACAGCCAAAGAAATCTAAAAATGACACAGATGCGTTCCCGGTCGTAATGAATTAAACTCTCTCTCTCTCTGTCTCGCTCTCTGTCTGTGATTCTCTCTGTCTCTCTCTCTCTGTCTCAGTCAGTGGTTATAATGTCTCTGTGAGAGACGTGGCCGTGGCGTCTCACATTAGGCGTCTCTGACTCCCCCCTGGAGGTCATTCAGTCACACATTACTGTCACTTTGAAGAGCTCTCCTACTGACACCCTGTTTGGTCAGACAACATTAGAAACAAGGAGGTGTGTGTGTGTGTGTGTGTGTGTGTGTGTGTGTGTGTGTGTGTGTGTGTGTGTGTGTGTGTGTGTGTGTGTGTGTGTGTGTGTGTGTGTGTATTACTATACTTGTGAGGACCAAACGTCCCCACAAGTATTGTAGAATATGATAAATAGATGTTAGAAGAGAATAGAAGAGAAATTGTTATTTAAAAAAAAAAAGAGATACGTTTACAATTAGATAAAGATTCAGGTTGGGGTTATAGGTTTAGGATTAGACCTTTTAGAGGTTAGGTTTAGAGGCTTGGGGTTACATTTTCCCCCTATTTTATACTTAGTTGTTGCGGCGATCTCAAACACCGGAAAATAGCCGATCTACAAGCTCACAACGTGTCACACGTTGTGTGCTTGTAGATCTGCTATTTTTCGGCTTTAGACTTTAAAATGACCCTAAAAAAAATCGGCTTCCTAAAATGTTGATGTCCTCACAAGTATGGGAATACAAACGTGTGTGTGTGTGTGTGTGTGTGTGTACGTGTGTTAACGGGTGGCTTTCTGATCAGTCAATTGACCCTTTTTTCTTCCTCAAATCTTTTGTTTGGATCTAGCCTCACGTTTATCCAATCTTGCCTTGTATAAATACTCAAGGCTTTGACTAGCTGTGTGCATGAAGAGGCTTCTTCTGTTCCCTGTTATTTCTTATGGAAATCTCTTAGAGAGAGAGAGAGAGAGAGAAAAGAGAGACCGGAGGTGATGAGAATAAATACATGATTCATGTCTCTTTGAGATTTCTTTGTAATATTAAAAAGGAGTGGGGATACTTAGAGATTCTCAGGTGGGAAATAATGAGCCTTATCATTGAGATCTTGCCAAAGGACAGTGTGGAGAGAGTTTTTTTTTTAAACGGTAAGCTGTCCAACACTTGCCAGTGCATGCTTTCATTAAAATGGAATATAGTAAAATTACATCCTTAAAATGTTCTGGAGTATTAGTATCAACCTGTGCACTTTGTGTCAAACCTTTTGGTTGAAAGTGCTTAAGGAATAAAATACATTTTTGACTTGGTTACTATACGTTCACATGTTAGCTAATTAGCTGAACCTGTCAACAGCAGCAGAACTTGGATCCATCACGTTTTTACATTATGGGGACATTTACGGTCCTCTACATTTAACCCATTTAGACCGGGGAAAGAATCTGTGTCATTTTTAGATTTCTTTGGCTATTCAAAAATAGCAGATCTACAAGCTCGTAGTAGATCTGCTAATTTTTTTTTAATCGTGAAAATGTGTGCAAATCTTTGAATTATTATTTCTAAAGCGGACATTTTTAACTCAAATCTTTGCTTCTGGGGGGTCCCTGGAACATAATATTTTGAGATGGAGGTCCGTGCCGTGGCCTAATACATATGATTTTGGGGGTCCTTGATATGAATAAGTTTGAGCACCACTGCTTCAGAAAACTGTCATTTGTAGAATCCCCCAGAAGCAAAAATTTGAATTACAAATGTTTGATTTGCACACATTTTCCAAAATGTTTCAGAAATAGCAGATATACAAGCTCATAGCGCTATGAGCTTGTATATCTGCTATTTTTGAATAGCCCAAATAAATCTTAAAATGACACACAGATGCGTTCCCTGGTCTTAATGGGTTAAGTCAGAGTGATGACAGTCAGGGATTGAGTATGGCATATATGCCATGTGGCACTTTTGATTTATTCAGAAAGGAAAGTGTAGAGAGACAGGAAAGCCATGGCAGAGAGGAGGGAGGGGATGACATGCAACACAGGTCCCTGTCTGGAAATGAAACCAGGGCTGCTTGCAGTCACATGGATGGTGTTCTTCCTCCTGCCGGAGCCACCAATAAGGCCCCCTCAGCAGCGGAAAGAGTTGATGTGTTATACATTTACTGATCGTAAAAGTGATGCATGTTGTAATTTAAGCCCTAATGTTGAGCATCGTGCACACTGTAATTCAACGCTAATGTTTAGCATCCTGTTATGCTGTACGTTAGTATACTTTATCTTCAAGTCAACATTTAGCTGTCATTGCATTTCTTTCTCATTCTTGCTGCAGTGTATGGTTAAACATTTATATTTGGGGAATTTGTCAAGTGCAACTGTAGACTAGCTTTCGACGCCTAGCTCAACAACCTTAAAGCGACAATCCTGGAGATGAATTGAATGAATACATTTTTATTTTGACCATTCTTTACTGTATATTATATTTAGGGTTGTCCGATATTGGCTTTTTTACCGATAACCGATATACCGATATTGTCCAACTCTTAATTACCGATACCGATATCGACCGATACCGATATATGCGGGGATTATTGTGATTAGGGTAAGCTCAAATTTCATATCACACACACCATATACAGTAAGAACTCCTGTAACTTATTTATAAAGCAAAAAAAAAAAAAAAAAAAAAAAAACCGATACCGATATTTTCCCGATATCAATTTTTATGCTAATATCGGCCGATAATATCGGGAGGCCGATAAAATCGGACATCCCTAATTATATTATATATGTACAATAATAACTAGCACATCTGCAGTAGTTGGAGGTGGTTTCCCTAGAAATGTAACCCAAGTGTCGGGTATGACATCTGGTTGACATCCTGGCTGTACGGACATTGTTGCAATTGCCTCTCTCCGTCAAGGGGTGGGTGATCAACAGACATGAAACTTACAGATTTAAGCTTTAACCGATTAAGACCAGGGACGCATCTGTGTCACTTTTTGATTTGAGCTAAAAAAACATTATTTTACACTTTGGCTATTCAAAAATAGCAGATATACAAGCTCATAGCGCGGCACCGAGTGCCGTGCTACGAGCTTGTAGATCTGCTATTTTGCAAAAATCGTGAAAATGTGCAAATCTTTGAATATGTATATTCTTTTAAAGCAAACATTAACTCAAATCTTTGCTTCTGGGGGTCCCTGGAACAAAATATTTTGGGTCCGCGGCCAATTACATATCATTTTGGGAGTCCTTGACATGAAAAAGTTTGAAAACCACTGATCTAGAAACAAAGGTTTTTCAGAAAACCGTTGGATTTAGAAGACATTTTGCAGAATCGGAACCTCAGGCCTTAAAAGCAATAGTAAGGAGTACATAACTTTTCTGTAGCGATGAGAAACTCTTTACTTCAAGTTCAAGTTGCTAATAACACTTTTAAAAACTTCCTGAGTGTGTTGCATCATCTATTGACGACCTGATAAATCAAAACAAAGCATTTGGGGGGGAAAACATCAATGTACTGTAGCATTAGTACCCTGGAATCATGCAGTCGTGCGGTTCAAATCATAAAACACGTCCAATTCAAGCATGCTCTTTCCCTTCCCTTGGCACATCATTACTCCCCATTTAAATAACAAAGCTTCTATTTCCTTTTCGCCGCCTTGTAATGTTTTTCCTATCCCCGTCCCTTTTTTCCTTTGAATAAAGAATGGCGCATTTGAGAGGACATGAAAGATATATTCCTTCATTTCAGTTGCAGATAATGAAGTGCTCTCCACCTGCTGCTGTGGGTTTCATAAATAAAATGCATTGCATATTATCTATAATGACTATTTTGTGTTGCGGTATGCACTAACATCGTAACTCATGTAGGAAATTGAGTTTTTCCTTCTTCGTGTGTACTCAAGAGACCACTAACAATCCATGTAGTTTTGGCTTTGTTTTCAACTTCTGTAATGCTATCTCAAAAGTTACAGACCCCAGTAGGCCACATGATACATTGTGTACAAAGCCCATTTAATTCATTGAGACCTGGAACGCATCTGTGTCATTTTTTGATTTGAGCTAAAAAAGCATTATTTTACACTTTGGCTATTCAAAAATAGCAGATCTACAAGCTCATAGCGCGGCACCGAGTGCTGCGCTACGAGATCTACTATTTTTGAAAAATCGTGAAAATGTGTGCAAATCTTTGAATATATTGTTTTAAAGCGAACATTTTTAACTCAAATCTTTGCTTCTGGGGGGTCTCTGGAACAACATATTTTGAAATGGGGGTTGGCAGCCAAATACCTATCATTTTGGGGGTCCTTGACATGAAAACGTTTGAGCACCACTGATACATACGTAACATACGTTTTTTTCAGAATACTGTTGGGATTTAAAAACATTTGTAGAATCGGCTTCAGCTCTTAATGGGTTAATTCCCAGTCAGTTCCAACCTGCACGATAACAAGCTTGAAAAAGTAACATTTGTATGTTTTGTCCAGTGATGATTGTGTGCTTCAAATCCCACCAGTGCCTTTTGTCTATCTATCGGCCTTTTATAATTGAACTATTGTCTGTCTTCCTTTTAGATTACCTTTTGTCTCTCTCCCTTTTAGTTTTCCTATTGTCTATATCAGAAAGGAAATCTAATACAAAGGGGAGAGTGCTGCCCACTCACACATAGTGAAAGGGGAATGTGATTGAGGTGTGCCCATGTACAATACTGTTGAATGTTGTCAATGCTTGCACTTTGGCATCTAACACACCTATTATTCATTTGATTTGCTCCGGCTGTATTGGTAGCGGCATATTTTAGACTCCTGTAGATTTGAACTTTTACAAGGCAGCAGACAAAAAAAGGCTTTATTCCCTTTTAATAATAATAATAATACCTGGGATTTATATAGCGCTTTTCTGAGTACTCAACGTCGCTTTACAAGGCTAAACTAAGTGGAACACAATCAAAACAAAACAACTTTAATGAGAGAATACAGAGAATAAAAAGTTAAAAAAAGGCTACAGAAGGCCAGGGAATATAACACAAGTTGAGACACGGGTGGTAGAAGATCAGCTAGGTGGAGAAAGCAGTTCTGAAGAGGTGGGTTTTGAGGGAGGTTTTGAACACGGCAAGGGTGGGGGCGGCTTTGATGTGAGGTGGAAGTGGGTTCCAGAGGGTGGGTGCTGCAACGGAGAATGCCCTATCACCCCAGGTGCGCTTTGTTTTTTTGGTGGGGAATTTGAGGAGGTTGGCATCGCTGGATCTGAGGGAACGGGTGGGAACGTGGTTGTGAAGGAGGTCGAAATGTATTGGGGTGCCTGGTGGTTGAGGGCTTTGTAGGTGGTGATGAGGATTTTGAAGTTGATTCTTAAAATAATTTCTGAAGTTACAAATCTTACTAATTAATTAGGCTAACATAATTCTGAGGTAATGCATTTTACAGCAGTGTTGTTTTTGGCAGGCATTTCAGATTTAATCTTAGGGTGCGTTCAGATATATAGCACTGAGAGCACTGGCCAATACAAACTAATATGTGAGTGAGCTCCCGGTGCGCATTTCTGAACGCACCCTTAGTCTTAGTCTTTTAGATGAAATGCTTATTCGTTTTAGTCACATTTTAGTCATTTCTATCCTTGATAGTTTTAGTCTAGTTTTAGTCGACGAAAACTCAAAAGGTTTTAGTCAGCTTTAGTCAACGAAAAACCTCCCCATGACTTATCCAAAACACACTGGCGAAGGAGCTTCTTGGACATTGCCTATCTAGAATTGTCGTCGGCCAGGATTAACCATGCTCAACATATGACAATTTCACTGTGGACAAACCTGATATCAGATCTGAAAGATCTACTGACTTGATGCTGTGGATGTGTTGTGTGAATATGTGGAAGGAGGGCGGGGTGGGAAGGGATTGGGGGATGAAGAGTGGGAAAAGGGGGAAGGGTGGGGGATACTGAGTTCAATTCTGATGGTTCTATACTTGAAATGCATATGTCTTTATATATGTAAAAATCAATTAAAAAAATGATTTTTGTCCTGTTTTAGTCATTGGTTTTAGTCAAACAAATAAAATAAAATAATGTATTTAAGATATGACCGCTAACAGTATTATCATGAAATATATCCCATTTTGAAGATTCACATTAGGGGATAACACAATAGGCTACAACTTGTGTTACAATACACATACTGTAATTCACACCATATACTGCATGTTCAGAAAATAGAATAGGCTAGATCAGGTTCTCAACCTTTTTCTTTACCAGTACCACCCAGAAAATGATGTTAAAATACAGTCTCTTATGTCCCTCTCCCATTAGGTGCAAGTTGTATGTCCATATATCAATTCTTCTGTTCCGACCACCGAACCCATTAGTTGATGTTGACGCTGCCGCCATGGTAATCGGAGGCAGAGACGTCTTTCCTCAATCAGATGATTAGCTAACTTTATAATATGCCCACTATCGTAAGGCACACAGGCAACTCTTTTCTTCACATTCACAACAACAACAACATGTGCTAAACAGAAGCCGGTATCCCAACCGATCACAGCGCTGGATGTTGCGTCCTAGATATTGCTATGATATTTAGAGCTTTTCATGCATTTTGAATGTCCAATAGACCACCCAATAACATGTTCGTGTCATCTCGTCATCGAAAACACACATACATCTCGTCATATTTTAGTCATCAAAGAGCTATGTTTAGCTCTAAAACGTCACGTCTTCGTCATGAAAAAATGGGGCGTTAAGGGAATCATTTCGTCATCGTTAACGAAAACAACACTTTTTTACAGGATATTCGGTCAAGCCAAATGTAGTGAGCACAGAAATGATTGCCAACATCATCTCACTGACAGTCTGTGCTTTTCACAGACCCCATCTCAGATCTGTGTTCTTCGTTACAGGAAGTGATGTCAGTGGAGGAGGAGTCCTCTTCCTGTTACTGCCTAATGGACTCAACGTGCTGCCACCTTTTGCTGAACCAGCCGGGCTCCTATGCCCTGGTTGGCGAGCCTCTCACCCAGACAGCTGTCAAGAGGCTGAAGCTAGCTGTGTTCGGGAGCATGGAGGCCAGTTCAATGGACTACAACCTCCGGGTCTACTGTGTGGATGACACACCGCATGCCTTTCAGGTACAGTACAAGATAATAACAATAATAATATTATTCATCCCTGGGATATTGTGACACTTGTACCCATAAGGCTGGCTGCCTGGGACGTTTTTATTTTTTAAATGTATTTTCTTTCTTTTTATTTTATGCCAGTAGGGGTTGACTGAGCGTGTATTTTATTTTTTTTATTTTTTATTTTTTACAACAAATGGCCAGCTTTGACATGGGATGGTTAGACATGTTCATACCTGGGGGCTACCAAGTATAACCACAGTATCTTTCTATAGATTACTCATCTCATCTAGACCAACTGTGGATCTCCAGTTGCTTTGCCAAGGGGAACCTTGGCAAAGGCAGTTGCTGAGGGAGATTTAACATTATAATTACATCCATTTTTCATTCGTTTTCCTCACCAATAAGTTTGCCAAACTAGTAAGGGGTTAGCTATCTCCCATTCATAAGCCTGCTTCTCCCACCCCATCATGTTCAGTACCGTCCGTAGAAAATAACTCAATCAATAGTTGTGGAGTCATGATCAACTATTCTCAATGTGTAAGATTATTGTTAAAGATTCATACAGTGGCGCAATTTGCATAGGGTTGCTGGGTTAAGGCACCCCCCCCCCCCCCCCCCCCCCCCCCGTGTGTTCCTCTGAGCACCAAACGGCGTGGAGAAAGTGAAAGAAGACAGAACTATCGCCGAAAAGCGCCGACGTTTAGAAGCAGCGGCTGCTGAAGGAGCGCTAAGACAGTGAACCCCCCACCCCCGTTGACAAAACGGTCCAGGGGGGCCCTTTTGATCTGAAAACCCCATGCGGAAAAAGGTGTGTGTACACCACTGGATTCATTAGATAATATATAATGAGATGAGAAAGGACAAGATAAGATCACATGTTTCGAACCCCAAGAGGATAGGCTCTATGCACTGCAGTCATATTGGCAAGAATTCTGGATCATAGTCATCAAAAAACAAATAGTCTGTGGTTGTCGTAAAAAAGAGTGCCGGCAGCGGGCACTCTTTATCACTGGGGGGGGGGGGGGGGGGGTTGGGGTCAATAGTCCAATGCTCAGCTATAGACACGCCACCATACCAGGAGCAGAATGAGGGTTTTGGGCTGTATATTAGAATGTGACAACGCCACGCCCCCACCGTCCCCTCTGGGGGCGGAGTCCTTGTTTTCTCGGTTTTTGCATTCAGCCAATCGCAAGGCATTCAGGGCCGGGCTTGGTAGAATCTAGTTACCATTAACCTATTAACACATTGGCTGCCAAGAACGCAGATCTGCGTTCTTTTGCGCAAAAGCCTGTTCGCTGCCAAGGACGCAGATCTGCGTTCTTTCAAAAAAAATCAAAAATCAAAATAAAAGTTTTTTTTTTTTTTTTTTTTTTTTTTTAAACAAAGACCAAGGAGATATGATTTACCGAAGATTTAGACTCCCAGACACTTCCTTGTACCTTAAAACTTAAAAATTCTGTATCTCGGCTCCTAAGTGCTTTTTTTTTCTCATTGAAAAAGTCTGGCAGCCTACTGTAGGAAAAAATTTAAAAAGCTGGCAGCCAATGTGTTAAGACCTGGGAGTCCCAGGTCTTGGACGCATCTGTGTCATTTTTAGATTTGAGCTAAAAAGCATTATTTTACACTTTGGCTATTCAAAAATAGCAGATATACAAGCTGGTGCTGCGCTACGAGCTTGTAGATCTGCTATTTTTGAAAAATCGTGAAAATGTGTGCAAATCTTTGAATATATATATCTTTTAAAGCAAACATTAACTCAAATCTTTGCTTCTGGGGGTCCCTGGAACAAAATATTTTGAGATGGGGGTCCACGGCCAAATTCATATCATTTTGGGGGTCCTTGACATGAAAAAGTTTGAGCTCCACTGATATAGAAACATACGTTTTTCAGAAAACCATTTTGCAGAATCGGAACGGATTCGGTTCCCTGTTCCACGGAGGCGTGGAACATAGAACCCGGGGAACATATACTGTAGGGATGACCCCACTAAAGTGAATGAAAGTCCCAACTGTTCTTGGTTTGTGCTTTTATCAGAATTTGAAGACGGTTCTGCTTTATTAGACGGTGCACACTCACAAGAGACATGGCTGAAGGGAGAGAGAGAGGGATGACATAGGTCATAGGCTAGATTCAAAGCCACCAGGTTAGTGCATGTTAGATGTATAATGTATCTGAGTCACTAATCAGGACGGCCCCAGCAGCATGTGTTCTCTGTCAGTTACAGCATGTGAAGGAATTGAGATGAAGTGCCTTTTAGTCCAGTGGTTCTCAAACTTTTTCATGTCAAGGACCCCCAAATTGACACTTATTAGCCCGCGGACCCCCATTTCAAAAGATATGCCAGGGACCCCCATAAGAGAAGATTTTTACAGCTCTAGCAGTGATTCTCAACCATTTTAATTTCAAGGACCCCCAGTTTGACATGCATTAGGGCTACAGACCCCCATTTAATGGCATTTCTATCACTTGGACCGCAATTTATATTGTAAAATCTATGTCAATTTAACTCTGAGAGTGTACAAATGGAACCAAATGGACCCGTTAGGGTACCAAATGGACCCGTTAGGGGTCCATTTGGTGCCTAATCTATATCATTTAGCTGGGGACCCCCTGGAACTCCCTCAAGGACCCCTGGGGGTCCCCGGACCCCACTTTGAGAACCAATGCCTTAGTCAACGGCAGTGTCATTTGTTGGGGAAGAGGAGAGAGAGTTTCTCATAGTTTCCCTATTATATGATATATTATATAATATATAATATATTAGAAAATAATGCATGGATAGTTTACAGCTGTAGAGTCAGCACGCTTTTTGCTCATTTTAAGATTACAGTTTACAACAGGTGTCTAAGAAAATACTTTATTGGGTAGTTTCCATCAGTAATGACCACATTTCTGGCTAGTTTCTCTCTATAGAGTACCGAAGTCTGACGTCATTTACACATCCTAGGTTTGTCTACCTGGTTCGCGGTTTTCCACCCCCATTCTGAATCCCCATAGACATTGTGTCAAATAAGAACTGTGTTCCAAAAATAAACAAATGACCCTGGCGGTTTTACTCTTATGGATATGAAGCATCAACTGACGGTGAGAAAACGCTAATGTTACTTCCGCCGAATTAGTTACATTTTTGCCAGAAACAGGCTGTATCAAATATAGGTGACTGACTATCATAACCGATACAGAACCTCCTCCCTGACAATATCGCCAGGACAGTTTGTTTATTTTTGGACCACAATTCTTATATGAGACGATTCTATGATGACCCAATGTTATTCTCCATAGCGAACGAACCTGCGGATGAACGAGTGACGAGGGATGAACGAGTGACGTCAGGACTTCTGTACTCTATTAGGACATTTAAATGTCCAACAGACATGTCCAAACAGAAGCTAATAGTAAAAATGGCTTCGTTGTGAGCGGTGATATTTATGAGTTATTAATTTCATCATGCGTCTCGCTAGCCAATCACAGCACGTCCTGCGAAGTGACGTGCTTACATTTTTTACATTATTATTAATTTCATCATGCGTCTCGCTAGCCACTCACAGCGCGTCTGCGAAGTTTGAAGTTAATTTCATCATGTGTCTCGCTAGCCAATCACAGCACAGCACTAGCCTATGGGCGTGTTTTCCACAGCATGGCGTCACAGCGAAAGACAAATTTTCACGACGGAAAGAAAAACTTTCACCACGGATGGGTCCTAAACCCTCTTATAGGAGCGGTTGCACCGCTCAAAAATGGCTTTGTTGTGTTTCGGTTTCTTGGTTGCGGGTGGTTTGTGGCGATCGGCCAAAGTAACGGACTATTGACTGTTATTGTTGAAGTGAATGGATACAGAGGCTTCACAAGCTCTCCAGGCTGCAGAGACTGGTACACTATGTAATCTCACTATACTTCCACAAACCTATCCATATATCCAGCGGTCGGTGCACGCTCGCTGCATTGTTGTCGCACACGCCAAACCAATCTGATACTGTTAGAGTCCCAGACTATAGTTTAAGCCCTGGATAACAACAAGAGGAGTCTGACTATCTCACAGAGGCTGTCGGGTGGGCGGTGGGTGGGTGGGAGCTCTAAAACAACCCCGAAGACAAGAGATCGCCTTATGATCTTGAAACCATGTCTGGGACTCTACTAGACATCCGTGGCTATACTGGTTGTTAGCGCACTCCTTTGGTGTGCGTTTCTCATAATACGTGGTCCCAGCACTGGACACCTTTATGCTTTTTCTACCCAGTTCAGACCATGTGAGATCATATCAGACACGTTGCCCTTGAGTACTGCTGCATTAATCCATTAAGAACTGGAACGCATCTGTGTCATTTTTAGTTGTGAGCTAAAAAAGCATTATTTTACACTTTGGCTATTCAAAAATAGCAGATCTACAAGCTCGTAGCGCGGCACCGAGTGCCGCGCTACGAGCTTGTAGATCTGCTATTTATGAAAAATTGTGAACATATGTGCAAATCTTTGAATATATATTCTTTTAAAGCAAACATTTTTAACTCAAATCTTTGCTTCTGGGCGTCCCTGGAACAAAATATTTTGAGATGGGGGTCAAATACATAACATTTTGGGGGTCCTTGACATGAAAAAGTTTGAGCACCACTGATATAGAAACATACGTTTTTCAGAAAACCGTTGGGATTTAGAAGACATTTGTAGAATCGGCTTCAGGTCGTAATAGGTTAATAGCGCTGTCTGATAGATTATCATGATGTGGGTTTTTTTCATAGAGAGAGACAAAGCCCTATGTACTGTAATCACTGCCTTTCAAATGTTAACCAATCATTCTTTTTCTTTTTTATGAGCGGTTGACTTGATTATCCTTCAATGACCTATGGAGTATTCAGGCATTGAAGTCTCATCAGCGAGCATCAGGGAAATCAAGCTTCACGTCGAAACCCCCCTCCCCCCGCCCCCCCCCCCCCCCCCTCCCCGAGAGACTAGACTAACAGATAACAGAGAACAGAACAGAAGACGGGTCCGCGATGAGCTGAGACAAGACGAGCCGAGCCGAGCCGAGCTGAGCTGTACAGAACAGAACAGAACAGAGCGAGAGCAGAGCAGGCCTCGGGAGTGACTCAGCGTCCCGATTGCATTCCCTGTCATGTAGCAGCCGTCAGCGGCAGCTGGCTTTAACCCGTTAAGACCGGGAACGCAGCATCTGTGTGTCATTTTTTTAGATTTCGTTGGGCTATTCAAAAAATAGCAAATATACAAGCTCATAGCGCGGCACCGAGCTTGTAGATCTGCTATTTTTGAAAAATCATGAAAAGTTGTGCAAATATTTGATTTTTTTTTTTTTTTTTTGCGGACATTTGTAACTCAAATGTTTGCTTCTGGGGGTTCCTGGAACTAAATATTTTACAAATGTTCGCTTTAAAAAATAATATAATCCAAGATTTTGCCACACATTTTCACGATTTTTCAAAAATAGCAGATCTACAAGCTCATAGCGCGGCACTCGGTGCCGCGCTATGAGCTTGTAGATCTGCTATTTTTGAATAGCCCAAAGAAATCTAAAAATGACACACAGATGCGTTCCCGGTCTCAATGGGTTAAAATGTATTCTGGATTTGGTTTATGAATTCCCCAGCCTGACTGCAGAGCAGATGCCAGACTTTTTTTCCTCCGCGTCCCCTGGGTTCCTATCTGCCATAGCACAATTTCACTGAGTGTGTGCGTGTGCGTGTGTGTGTGTGTGTGTGTGCGCGTGTGTGTGTGTGTGTGTGTGTGTGTTTTATTTGAAGCTTCAATGTAAAGTCAATCACAAGGCAGCACACTGGATCAGCTGTGGAAGCCTGTGGAAACATGAACACTCATATGATTTAGACGATGGTTCTACCAAGTGTGTGTGTGTACTGGCTGAAAGCATCAAGGATGTTCATTTCCTCTCCCCTGGCTGTACAACGTCATGGAATCTCCACTTTTTAGGGGATTTAGAATAAAGTCTAAAATGATCAAATAAAATATTTTTTTGCATGGATACCCAGGAATGTCGTGGGTTCTGAATAGTCCTGTAATATGCGCTGCAACTGTACAATCTTGTATAAGATCATATACGTAGGTCTCCGTCCCCTATACCTGTCTCCCTTTCAGTTTAACATGTTAAGACCTGAAGCCGATCCTACATACAGTATGTCTTCTAGTTAACCGTTTTTTGAGAAAAAAAACGTATGTTACTATGTCAGTGGTTCTCAAACTTTTTCATGTCAAGGACCCCCAAAATGGTATGTGTTTGGCCACGGACCCCCATCGCAAAATATGTTGTTCCAGGGACCCCCCAGAAGCAAAGATTTGAGTTACAAATGTTCGCTTGAAAATATATATATATTCAAAGATTTGCACGTACATTTTCACGATTTCTCAAAAATAGCAGATCTACAAGCTCGTAGCGCGGCACTCGGTGCCGTGCTATGAGCTTGTATATCTGCTATTTTTGAATAGCCAAAGTGTAAAATAATGCTTTTTAGCTCAAATCTAAAAATGACACAGATGCGTTCCCGGTCTTAATGCGGGTTAACTATCCAAATGAATGAACACTATAGACTGCCCCTATTTTGGGGCAGCTGGATTGGCATGAGGCGCGTGCAGTGAATGGCTGAATTGATCATTTCCGGAGGCAAAGTGGTGTTTTTTTCCCTATGCCTGTGTGTGTTGGTGTTTTGGGGACTCGCCATTGCAACAGTGTGGGAGGAGAGGTGCCGTAGGGGGTGTTTTATATGCAAATCAGCAGCAAGCTGCATTTTGGGGGTCAACAAGTACTACGATGTGCAACTTCCGTCTGCTCAGAGCTGATCTACAGTACCAGCATATACACATTCTTCCTCCACTCTAGATTGCCTTTAATGCAGTCAGTTTCCTGTTTACCTGTTTAGTGGTATTCTTTCAACTTAGTACTGTAGCTTAGCATGTGCTTTAATCCATTAAGACCTGGAACGCATCTGTATCACTTTCTGATTTGAGCTAAAAAGCATTATTTTACACTTTGGCTATTCAAAAATAGCAGATATACAAGCTCATAGCGCGGCACCGAGTGCCGCGCTACGAGCTTGTAGATCTGCTATTTTAGAAAAATCGAGAAAATGTGTGCAAATCTTTGAATACTGTATATATATTTTTAAAGCAAACATTTGTAACTCAAATCTTTGCTTCTGGGGGTCCCTGGAACAAAATATTTTGAGATGGGGGGTTGGCGGCCAAACACATATCATGTTGGGGGTCCTTGACATGAAAAAGTTTGAGCTCCACTGATATAGAAACATACGTTTTTTCAGAATACTGTTGGGATTTTTTGTCGGCTTCAGGTCTTAATGGGCTAAACTACTGTTTTAACTACATTGTCATTCAAATGGAAACATTCATTAATATTATATGATAAGGGTAGGTGTTGGGACTATCCCACACCAGTACACAGTACGCACCTGGGAGGTAATGTGGCGAAATGGCCCAAAATAACATACAGCAAAATGTGTTCATATACTCTGTGAAAGGCTCCACAGCAACATAAATTGTTGTGGGTACTAACCTACAAACACAGCAGCTTTGTATATATTTGAAGTCAGTTGTTGAACCTAGCCAGTGCCTTAATAATTCCTGGTATAGTGTGTGGGCGGTGGTAACAGAGGCAGATGTGGAGACCGCCCGCAGGCAATGTCCGCTGGCTTTCAGTCGTGTAGCAGGAACATGGCTGTGTGCACTTTCTATTCTATCTCACATGCTCCCGCCGAAGGTTATCTGTCATTGTCGTCATTCTATCAATATATTGTGTATTATTGTTATTGCACTATATCAGTTGTACTCGGTTATATTCATGCCGCTGTGTTCAATGATTAAAATGTCAAATCGATTAACCTTTAATCAAAGCAATGAAAAAGCAAGTCTATTTCGCCATTCTATGGGTCCCTCTGCTGTACAGCTGAAGATAGGTTGTCACTTGTTCTTCTTTTGTGTGTCATTCACATTCCAATGCGACGACAACCCTAAACATACCGGCAAAAGAAAAACGCAGTGGCTACAAATGTCTTCTAAATCCCAACAGTATTCTGAAAAAAAAATATGTTTCTATGTCAGTGGTTCTCAAACTTTTTCATGTCAAGGACCCCCAAAATTATATGTATTTGGCCGCCGACCCCCATCTCAAAATGTTTTGTTCCAGGGACCCCCCAGAAGCAAAGAATAGAGCCAAGTCAGAGCCCTGACTTCAATTTATCTGTGGATTGACTTGCTCACCACGGAATTTGATTGAACTTTATCAATTCTGCAAGGAAGAATGGGCAAATATTTCCAAATCTAGGTGTGCAAAGCTAGTAGAGACATATCCAAACAGATTTGGTGGCTGCTATTACAGCAAAAGGTGGCTCTACAAAGTAGTAGTGGGTTTTGATTTCAGGCTGTACAGCAACGAAAATAACTATTTCAGAGGGATATGATGAATTTGTATAGCCACTGTATGTTCATATCTACTAGACACTCACAGATTTATTTTCTAGAATCAGAGTGTATTATAATTCTCATCAGGGTTGCCAGATCTGCTTATTATAATTTCCCCGCAAGATTGTATTTGAAAATAGCCGATCTACAAGCTCACAACGCGTCGCATCGCGACGCGTTGTGAGCTTGTAGATCTGCTATTTTCAAATAGCTGATGTATATGTTAAAGTGCTCATGTGGCCCATAGTCGCTTCTTTTGGGCTGGTTTTCCTAGACCTGGTTGCTTGTTTCTCTCACAGAATCTGGCAACACTGATTCTCATAGTTGTAAGACATTATGATAATTTTATATTGCGTTATAATCAGTGTTATGATGCATCATAGTGTGATTATCTAGTGCGATCGTCTTTTTAAACAGATGGAAAGAGAGGTCATAGTCTCTAACCTCGTTTTGTGTTATCCTTTTAGCCTTAATGTCTGACTGTACCTCTTGCCGTTTACATTTCTGACTAATAAAGTATTCAATCAATCAATCAGTAGTGGGGAGGAAGCTGATTAAAAACTGTGGCTCCTATAAAGTGAAGACTGTACTGTGACTTGGCTGTTCTAGTGTGGGGCAACTGAAATTGGCACAACATCATGTGTTTATGATTTTCCTAATTTCTTCTGAAGAAGCTATTTAACGCGGGGGGGAGCTCATTATTAATTGATTGCGCTGTGTGAAGGATATTTACTTGAAAAATGTTGAGTATAGCTCATTTCTTGAAGAGAGTTTGTGAGTTAGCTTGGTTGGTCTGCTTGTAATATAGTCTGAGCACAATGTTTTTGAAGAAGATATGCTGTTCAAGTTATGGGCAGGAAATCGACTCAGTTTGTCCTGTTGGGGACTTGGTGTTCACAATACTTGACTTATGGTCTTTGATAGAATTCTCTATTTCGAACTAAGCCAAATGTTTTAGCTTGCTAAAACTGAAGCTTTCTGTTGTTTTCATGTTTTTTAATACTCCATGTGTTTCACTTGGAGCACAGAATTTACCGTAGTTAAGACACCACCATTTAGTATGGAATATTAATATCTGACCTATTACACACAGTGTTCGCATTGCTGTAATCTGCTGTGATTTTGGCTTGCTAGAAAATCTTGAAGGTGCAAGGAGCAGTTGGCAAGGCAATCTGTTTGTTTTCTCCGCATTCGTGTCATTTTGTTCTTACGGCCTCGTTGAACTTTGTTATCGGAAGAATTATGCTGCCCGCTTCGGTCACCCAGCCTTTGCTCTTGGACAGAAAGATTGATTGATTGATTGATTGATTGATTGATTGCAGATAACCCATTCTATTCCACATAACTGCTGCAGAGTATAAAAACTAAGTCCTTTCCTATACAGCAGTGGTTTTCAACCAGTGGTCCTTGGGGGGGTACCAGAGGGTCCCCAGCTAAATTAGTTAACATAGAGTCACAATCATTTTAACCACTTAGCTTTGGCTATTCAAAAATAGCAGATATACAAGCTCATAGCGCGGCACCGAGTGCCGCGCTATGAGATTGTAGATCTGCTATTTTTGAAAAATCTTGAACATGTACAAAACATTTTCAGATGGGGGTCCGCGGCTAAATGTATAACAATTTAGGGGTCCTTGGCATGAAATGGGTTGACAACCACTGCTATACAGCGTTTGAATCTGCCTGGTAAAAAGTCTGTGGAGCTCCTTCTGGTGGAACAACCTTACATCACCAACGTTTGAAAAGTAATGTGCTTAGATATGTGGGTACCACATTGTTATAATGTGTGATACTCTCTTCTCCACTCTGAGCCACTTGAGGCTAATACAATGAGCAGGGGGGAGATTAGTTGTGGCCTATAAGGATCAACCTAACTCATTTGTTTTGAGAGGTCTGCTACTCTTTTGAGGAAGTGCCCCTGCCAATCTTTCAAGAGCACTTCTATTAAAGTGGATTTTCTAGCCAGAAATGTTACTTTTTGATTGACCTTAAAGATGATAATGTACTGCTGTCTAATAGCTGCCTAAGTAAGTAACTTCCCCCTTGACTGTAATTTCAAAGTCACATACTCGCTCTGAACCCAGGAGACTTTTTTGGTTTTAAATACCAGCAATCAGTCAGTTCTTCAGTTAAAGTTTGCAAAGGGGAAGAAAGTTAGTTCTGATAAAATTTCTGAAAAAACTCTGAAAAATGAATAAAACCACAGAACAATGAGTCTAAATAATAATGTTCAACAGTACCATGCATAATTACAGATGTGTTAAAGTTATAGACCAATTATTTGTTTACCAACATTGAGACGCACAGGTGATTGTTTCATGCAATCAATTCCCAACACATTGTTTCGGGGTGCGCTGCCTTCAGTTCATTCAACCTCCTCTTGTGCGTTGGCTAGTGAGGCACGTCCTAGCGAGACCTGACAGAATGGGTTTCATTTGGTGCCGGCCTGCGCGCGCATACTGGTTCTTATCAGTGTGACGTCGTCTGTTAAGGGCATCTTTGCTTTTTGGAGTGTTTTTGGCAACACCTCCGGTAGCTTGCGTTTGCTGCTGGCTTCACTAGAACATTTCTGGACAAAATCTAATTTTGTCCAGAAATATAATTTCCAGCTCCAAAGACCTTCATGTGAGCACCTGCATCATTTTGGCACAAGAGACAGGAGCATCCCCATGTGACTAAATTTTTTATTTACACCTGCTTCACGTACTGTCTGATCTGGTCTTCTATATATGGCAACTACGTACAGTAGCAGACAAAATAAACAATATGGGAGTCTGGATCCGTCCCATTTTTTACACTAACAGTGGAGCCAGCTGGTAAATCTAATTCTTGCCGAAGCCAGTTGGGAGAAGAACAAAAAAAAAAAACTTTCATAGAGAAAAGCTTCCATGCAGTTCTTCGCTTTTCTTTCAATTAAGAAATACCCTCCAGTTCTGACATACTGTAACAGTATCCTCCTCGCTGTTATCGTCTAATTCCATGAAACAGTGCGATTACTATCGCTTCTCATCACCTTCAACTAAACCACACATATACCGGTAGTTCCTCAAAGAACGCGTATTGGCACAGCCAGCTAGGTTTCAGCAGAAATGCGCTAGAGGCCTGACAAGATAGAGAAGAATGAAGCTGTGAGCTGGCCAGGGTTTTGTACTCCTGACCTAAGTCTATGCTCACATGCGGCAGTGAATCCAACCAAACCTATTGTCATGGCATAAACCATCAATTCGATCTGTGTGAGTCAGTTGACCTGTCCAGTTGAAATGCCATAGGATGCCATAGTAACCAAGGCACACACGTTTTCACGATTTTTCAAAAATGGCAGATCTACAAGCTCATAGCGCGGCACTCGGTGCCGCGCTATGAGCTTGTATATCTGCTATTTTTGAATAGCCAAAGAATAAAAGGTTAAAGTGGTTAAAATTATTGTGATGCTATTTTAACACATTTTGCTGGGGACCCCCTGGTACCCCCCTAAGGACCCCTGGGGGTCCCCGGACCCCACTTTGAGAACCAATGCTGTAGATGGCACATTATCTGTGAGTGCAAGCTCAGCGCTATGCTCTACGGGCTCGTATTAAGCCTCTTAATCATGGGTGTGTTTTCGGCATAACATAAATTAGACCAATCAGAGTGTCTTCTCCAAGCTATAGGCTTGCATTGCTATTTAAATGACAGATTGGAGGAGATGCAGACAATTTTCTGCTGAGTGAAAGTGTGGGACCATCTAGCAGTAAATACATCCGTGATAACTTGACATATCAACTTAATAATCATTGGGTGATTCTCAGCGATGTTCTTTATTTAAACCACCAATTAAAGCAGGGCAGAGATGTATCGGGGTCTATGGATATTGACGATTGTTAATATCCGTCCATTGAGCAGAGATAGATAAAGAAAGCCGGGACGCAATGCGTTCATAACATTCTTACAGGATGAGAGGTATTTGAAGATATTCTATAAAGTAGACTGTTACTAAATAATTGCATCTATTTCTCACTCCCCCTCTCCCTCTCTCCTCACCGCTCGTCTCAGTGTCTCAGCGTAAGGAAATATTTGCGTCACTGCCCCGGCTGATGAGACTAACTTGAAGCTGGTGTTAGCGCAAAGCGCCAAGTCTGTGCGTAAGATAGCAGTGCGTCCTGATCTGAGCTAGAGTCCACACCTCATTCTAACAACAGCAACATGTCCAGGGTGCTAATAGGTGCAAGATTACTTGTTATCTAAACCACATGGGCGATGGGCATAAAAACTACAATTGTGTCAGTTAGAAAATAGCAATGAGTCACTGCCAGTTAGCGGTGTCTTGCGCCAAGCAAAAGATGGGGCTCTCAGTGTTTATTTATCGATTTGTAACAGGTCCATTTGGTTACATTGCTATGTTCCAAATAACAAAACAAAACAAAAAACCCACCAAAGTTGGGAGTTAGAGGAACATTTATCATAACAGCATGGATAAGAAATATGGCGGTGAGGGGGGCCTTCAAATTGGAGCCACATATTCCACAAGCTGACCTGGGATTGAATCTTGCCAGGCCGCGCTTTCCTGTGCCTACCGCTCACTATCTCCCTTTCAGCTTTTGAAACTGTCTATCTCCACTGGGCTTTTTCATTACAAAAAAAAACGGGGGGGGGAAGAAAAAAGGAACTGGACGGAAATGTTCCATTTTGTGACAGGAAGTAATTCTCCAAGGTCACAGGCCTCATTGTGGAGCCATGCTAGCTGATATATGGAAGGACTGCTGATAGTGGCCTCCCTCCAGCGCTATTCGGACGGTCGCCGACAGACCGTTTTGAGAGACAAAGGCAGATGGTGGAGGAGGGGTGTAGTATTCCATCCAACAGGTTTCCCACTGTCACATTTGTTTTTCTCGCAGCATCTTTCATCTGCATTTGGCCAATGGTTGATTGGTTTCACACCTATGGCAGTGACAGATAGGCATACGCACACCACAGTTACACACAGACACACACGGACACACAGAGACACACACAAACCACATGCTCACGGCACATTTTGGCTCACGGAAATTAAATGCTAATAAACATGACACACTTACATACATACATACATACATACATACATACATACATACATACATATACAGACGATACATTAATTGATATAGACATACCTACATACTGTATATATATATATATATATATATATAGTACACTATATATAATACACTATATACTGTATGTAACCCCCACACACTTCCCCACTACACGCACACTACATTCACTACCCACTCTCTCTATTAATTGGCAGTCACCACACGCACACACACGCACACACACGCGCACACACAAACACACGCACGCACGCACGCACGCACGCACGCACACACACACACGCACGCACGCACACACACACACACACACACACACACACACACACACACACACACACACACACACACGCACACGCACACGCACACGCACACGCACACGCACACGCACACGCACACACACGCACACGCACGTGCTGTCACTGAGTCAGAATCCGTCAGTTCTGCTTGGCTTTAGTCACAGTTCTCTTCACTGTCTGTTCTCCTTTGTGATTGAGATGGCTGCGGATAGACAGCCCAGACTGCTCCAGCCTCCCACAGGGACACGGAACAATGAGGACAGATGAATACCTGCGAGCGGCAATCAAAGAGCTCTTTCATCATCACAAATTCAATTTGGGAGATGCATGTTAAAGCCCCAATGCACGCTTTTCCAATGCATTAAATTGAAACTTCAATCTTGTCATGTTTGCGGCCGCGAATGCGATGCTAATGAGGCCTGGAATCGTGTATGTTTCATTTAACCCATTCAATCCAGGTACGCAACTGTGTCATTTTGGATTTTAGCTATAGACATTATTTTATACTTTGGCTCTACAATATTTTTGAAAAATCATGAAAATGTGTGCAAATCTTTGAATACACATTTTTTAAAGTGAACGTTTGTAACTCAAATCTTTGCTCCTGGAAGCAAAATATTTTGAGATGGGGGGTCCGCGACCAAATACATATAATCTTGGGGGTCCTTGACATGAAAAAGTTTGAGAACCACTGATATTATAGCAACATACTGTGCAGTTTTCAGAAAACAACATTTGTAGATGCGTTCCCACATTTAACGGGTTAAAAAAAAAAAGGCAACTCGGCGGCCATTTCGTGGAAGCCCAGTTTCATGTTGACGTTTGGTGATGAGCTCATTTGTTGTGGGTGGCAGTGGCTCAGGAGGCAGAGGAAGGGCGCCTTGGAACTGGAAGTGTAACAGTTTGATTCCCAGCTCCTCCTGGTTTCATGTTGAAGAGCGAGACACTGAGAATCCCTATTAACTGCTCCTGATGAGCATGTTTGTGCCTTGCATGGTTTGCCCACGCATCTGTGTCACTTTTTCATTTGAGCTAAAAAGCATTATTTATTTATTTTACACTTTGGCTATTCAAAAATAGCAGATCTACAAGCTCATAGCGCGGCACCGAGTGCCGCGCTACGAGCTTGTATATCTGCTATTTTTGAAAAATCGTGAAAATGTGTGCAAATCTTTGGATATATGTTTTTTTAAGCGAACATTTGTAACTCAAATCTTTGCTTCTGGGGGTCCCTGGGACAACATATTTTGAGATGGGAGTCGGCGCCAAAATACGTATCATTTTGAGGGTCCTTGACATGAAAAAGTTTGAGCACCACTGATATAGAAATATACGTTTTTTCAGAAAACTGTTGCAGAATCGGAACCTCAGGCCTTAATGGGTTAAAGTGCTTTGGATAAAGGCGCTAATAGAAAATCCGCCCATTTACTGTACATGAGAGATGGAGATCTTACAACAGGTGGTGACATATATATGCTGGAGGTCATGTTGTTCAGAAGGTGGGTTGGATAGTATCGTCAGTCTAAAGAGACTTTAGTTTTCTCTTGTTCTTGTATTTCCTCCTCACTTTGTGGCACATCCCGCAGGGACCTGAGGGGGTTGCAGGTAGTTCAGCACCAAGGCCAGCGCTGCAGGGCTCCCCCAGGCCAGGTGATACAAGGACAATGCCTCCCAGTCCACATTCTTTTTGGTTTACAGTGACTTCATGCCCGAGTACAGTACGTGCGCTATAGGGGTAGAAAAATCAATGTCACATGAATGTTTTGGAGGTTCAAATAAAGGTGCTTCTCGCATGGATTTGGCTCCTTTTTGTAGCTCGGGGGGCTTGAAAAGCGAATATTTTGGACATCCCACCTTAATTTTTCTTTTGCTTATAGGCCATAATTTGCTAGGACAGAAAAACTCAATGCTAATACCTGTGTTGTTTGCACCTCCAAGACAATTTGTCTAAAATTATTCTTCAGTCAACGGGGAGGCGGACATGGGCACACCTGGTACCAATTTCCCAATGATATACTGCTGTTTAAAGTTCAGTAAATCATCCCTTTCATACTGTGACGCATAGGAATCAGGGTTGCCAGATCTGCTTATTATAATGTCCCCGCAAGATTGTATTTGAAAATAGCCGATCTACAAGCTCACAACGCGTCGCATCGCGACGCGTTGTGAGCTTGTAGATCTGCTATTTTCAAATAGCTGATGTATGTTAAAGTGCTCATAGTCGCTTCTTTTGGGCTGGTTTTCCTAGACCTGGTTGCTTGTTTCTCTCACAGAATCTGGCAACACTGATAGGAATATGACATATATGACGGAGCGGGACATTTTCCCCCTTATTTTTATTCTCCATAGCTGCCATAACACTGTCACTACTATGTTTACCCCCCTCTATTATGCCGTCTTCTCCTCTCCTTTCGCCTTCCCTTTTCTCTCCTTCCTTTTGCCTCTCTCACATTTCTCCTCCCGTCTCCTCTCCTCTCCTCTCCTCAGGGAGTGGTAGCCACGGAGAAGAGCAGAGGGGGACAGCTCCTGGAGGAGCCAAAGATGCTGCCTTTCCGCGCGAACACCTTCAGCCTGCAGGTGTCCATCCAGGACGTCCCCCAGTTTCTGTGGAGCATCAAGCCCTTTACCACATGTCAGGTATGACAGCGGGCCAGCACTCTGCAGAGAGATTCAGTCATTTTAAGCAGATCAGTCCTTTAATCCATTAAGACCTGGAACGCATCTGTGTCGTTCTTTTTATTTCAGCTAAAAAAGCATTATTTTACACTTTTGGGCTATTCAAAAATAGCAGATATACAAGCTCGTAGCGCGGCACCGAGTGCCGCGCTACGAGCTTGTAGATCTGCTATTTTTGAAAAATCGCGAAAATGTGTGCAAATCTTTGAATGTATATTATTTGAGTTGTCCCTGGAACAACATATTTTGAGATTGGGGTCGGTGGCCAAATACATGTAATTTTGGGGGTCCTTGACATGAAAAGGTTTGAGAACCACTGATATAGAAACATTCTTTTTTTCAGAAAACTGTTGGGATTTAGAAGACATTTGTAAGAATCAGCCTCAGGTCTTAACGGGTTAATCTTCTCCTCCAAAGGGGAAATTAAATTAGTTTAGGTACTAACGCCACCCAAGAAGAGCAGGGGCTGGGGGGCCGCTGGCCAAGAGAGATACTATGTTATCTGTCAGGGAAACGTTGGTGCCCTCAGCTTACCTGTCTTTTGCAGACATGCCATTTGAGTGATAGATTACGTTTTTTTTTCTTTTTCCCCCCTGCAGTACAATGTACAGAGCAATAAATATATATTCTTTATGAAAGTGAAAGTGTCTTTTTAATGTTGTAGGTATTCCTCTGTGAAATGGGGCGAGTCGTGTGCTCTGTCCTTATACCATGCTGTGTTATTGCTCCCAACGTCTGAATGCAGGGGCGATGGGGCCTGCTGCGTGTTACAACACAAAGCAGACACCTCCACACAGTGTCTACGCTGTTATTTATGAGGGTCTTAGGAGGGAAGACAGGCTCTGTGAACCTCCACCCCTACCCACCCTCCTCCCTTCTCTCTCTCTCGGAGCAGGTGTAGAATAATGGCCGCGTGGCTCGCCATACATCAAGTCAGCTTTTAGTCCTAAAGAGCAAGCTGGTCTCTCTCCCTTGTCCATCATTCCTTCCACCTCCACCACCTCCTCCACCACCACCGTCAATTATCTGCCACGTATCACATGAATCGGGGGTGTAGGGCAGAGCGGGGTGGGGCGGACGGGGTCAAAGCCTGAAGGGTTAAGCCGTAGGAAGGTAAAGCGTTGGCCTACTTGGGCCCCACTTTGCCTTTAACCCATTAAGGCCTGAGGTTTCTGATTCTTACTAATGTCTTCTAAATCCAAACAGTTTTCTGAAAAACCTGTTACTGTATCAGTGGTTCTCAAACTTTTTCATGTCAAGGACCCCCGAAATTATATGTATTTGGCCGCCGACCCCCCATCTCAAAATATTTTGTTCCAGGGACCCCCATGAAGCAAAGATTTGAGTTTAAAAAATTCGCTTTAAAACAATATATATTCAAAGATTTGCACACATTTTCACGTTTTTTCAAAAATAGCAGATCTACAAGCTCGTAGCGCGGCACTCGGTGCCGCGCTATGCGCTTGTATATCTGCTATTTTTGAATAGCCAAAGTGTAAAATAATGCTTTTTAGCTCAAATCAAAAAGTGACACAGATGCGTTCCAGGTCTTAATAGGTTAATGGCAAGTTCCTCGCTGCGAATCGTTTACAGGTCACTTTAATATGCAGATATCAGGCAATCTGCTGCTGCACCGAGAGGTCAAGGACTTTTTCCCCACAGATGTGCCCCCGTTTCCACAGAAATTAATTATACATCAAAGGCCATCATTCTCTCCTCTCTCCGCTCCCCGAACCCCACAGCCCGGCACGTTCAGAAGAAACGCTGCGCACAATACATAGAAGCCCCGTGAGCCGTCTTTTCATGATCAGAATTACGTGGGGCTGTATATTTGCAAAAAGGATCCCCGCCGCTTCCCTCACTCCCCCCCCCCCCCTCTGTTTGAGTCTGTCCTCGAAAAAGACTTATTTCTACGCATGAAGCTATCATCGCTTAGACTTCAAAGCCAGTTGCCTTTTGATCTTACTTTGTGTGTGTGACAGTTTTTTTTTTTTTTTGTATTTTTTTTTTTTTGTGCTTGTGTGAGAATGTGCTCACACCAACGACAAGCAGTTGAGTCATCTTATACTGATGCAGTCTTAAAGGAGGAGTTCACCCAAAAAATGACTTATTTTCTATCAATTGCACACCCCATGAAGCCTTGAATTCATGGATTTATTTTTGTTTTTGTGGCATTCCTAAGCCAATAATTTGATGACCGGGTGTGTATCCGGTAGGAGACACAAACAATCTACTTTGTGTCTCCTACCGGATACATTAGCCGGTAGGAGACGGGAATCAAATTATTGGCTAATAAATAAATCCATGGATTCAAGGCTTCATGGGGTGTGCAATTGATAGAAAATAAGTCCTTTTTTGGGTGAACTACTCCTTTAACGTCGTGCTTCTGTTCTCTGTTTTGCCTCTTCTTCTTCTTCCTCTTCATTCATTAAGGTTAATTTGGTTTATTTGAAAAACAACGGGGGCAAATTAAAACCAAAACAAATCTAAAAGCGTAGAAAGGTTGGAAACAAATGAGAAATTAATGAACGAGAGATACAATAAAAACTAAGTGGCTTGTGAAATCATTCTCACCCACTAAAAGAGAGAAACAAACAGCTGACAAGCAAAGACAAAAGATTCAAAGACTTGTGTGCCGTATGCGGTGTTGCCAGATTCTGCGAGAGAAACAAGCAACCAGGTCTAGGAAAACCGGCCCAAAAGAAGCGACTACGGGCCACACGAGCACTTTAACATATACATCAGCTATTTGAAAATAGCAGATCTACAACGCGTCGCATCGCGACGCGTTGTGAGCTTGTAGATCGGCTATTTTCAAATAAAATCTTGCGGGGAAATTATAATAAGCAGATCTGGCAACCCGTGGCTGTATGTGCTGAGAAATGTTACAACTGAACTTTTCCCATTACCCCGTCCTTTCTTCCTCCCTTTCCTCCTCTCCCTCTCTCCCTCCCTCCCTCCTTCTATCTCCTCTCTCTCTCTCTCCCTCTCTCTCTCCCTCTCTCCCTCCCTCCCTCCTTCTATCTCCTCTCTCTCTCTCTCCCTCTCTCTCTCCCTCTCTCCCTCCCTCCCTCCTTCTATCTCCTCTCTCTCTCTCTTCATGTACAGGAATTCCCTTTCCCCCAAGTGTGGTGCAGCAACCAGCAGCCCCTGCACTGTGCCTTCTCCCTGGAGAGATACAGCCCCTCCACCACGCAGCTCTCCTGCAAAATCAGCGTGCGCCAGGTCAAGGGCCACGAGCAGATTCTGCAGGTCTACACGGCCGTGGCCGAGGTGAGGAACCTTGATGCTGCCTCCTCTTTTCCTCCTTCTCTCCTCCTTGCCAAGGCAGTGGAGGACGTTTTACTTTTCTCTCTCACACAACCTTTATCTAACCTTGCTGTGCGTGCGCGTGCGCATGTGTGTGTGTGTGTGTGCGTGTGCGTGTGTGTGCGCGTGCGTGTGCCCATTGACAGCAGTGTTGGCCAGCTTTTCCCCTGCGCTGGCATTCTGTTATTAATAGAGAGAAAAGGACACGCTCTCTAAAAGCATTGGGCTATACTTAGACTCTTGTGTGGCTATGTATACTAGATCTCACGCAGCGGAGATTCGGTTGGATTTGTCCCGTATTTGAACCCGCTGATACAATGGGTGTTATACAGTCAGACATGGGGACGAAAGTAAAGTTTTGAACAATAAAGTCTTAAACAACAGGTAAACAATTTTTAATTTATGTGATTAACCCATTAAGACCTGAAGCCGATTCTACAAATGTCTTCTAAATCCCAACAGTATTCTGAAAAAAAAACGTCAGTGGTGCTCAAACGTATTTAACCGCCGACCCCCATCTCAGAATATTTAGTTCCAGGGACCCCCCAAAAGCAAAGATTTGAGTTACAAATGTTCGCTTTAAAACAATATATATTCAAACATTTGCACACATTTTCACAATTTTTCAAAAATAGCAGATCTACGAGCTCGTAGCGCGGCACTCGGTGCCGCGCTATGAGCTTGTATATCTGCTATTTTCCTATAGCTAATGTGTAAAATAATGTTTTTTTGCTCAAATCAAAAAGTGACACAGATGCGTTCCCGGTCTTAATGGATTAATTCATTTCAATTATTTGTCGAGTGCCTCGCGACGTGTGCAGTGAACCCAAAACTTCTGCTCGGAGCCGCGGCGGTGCAGAATAAAATGCAAATGCAAACAAAAGCCGGTGCAGTAATTACAGACTGCAACAAAGACAACATGCAGCAGTTCTTCATAGGTTTTTGCAGTCTAGGATATTGCAGTATATAAAATAGCAGCAGTGGGGTGACTGCTCAACCTCGACAGTACTGAGGGAAAACAAAATCAACAAGAGTGAGATGCTAAACGAGGGCAATCATGTGGGGAAAAGACAGCTCTTTTCAAAAGTGACTATAAGCCAAACTTTTGAAGGCACCCTGGTGGCTAAACAAGGGAGCATGAACTGTTTGTATGAGCCTATAGTCCCAACACGATGGATATGAGTATAACTAAGGGCCTGTTAAGTAGGGTTGCCAGATCTGCTTATTATATTATAATTTCCCCGCAAGATTTTATTTGAAAATAGACGATCTACAACGGGTCGCATCGCAACGCGTTGTAGATCGTCAAATAAAGTAGAAAGTGTAAAGGTATTTCAGTCAGATATGACTGAGAACTCATATAGTATGTGCACTGCAGAAAAGAGTATTCTTATCTTTCCAATAATGTCAATATTATTTCCCTTATAACATCTCTTTCTATTACCTCCTCTCGGGAGTCGGGAGTTGATTGCTATTGGCTCGTCAGCAGTTAGTCCTACCAATCAGCTCTAACTACCAGGCAGCCTTGGGGCAGAAGGGAAAAAACCCAAACATTGGGTCCTATTGAAAAACGTGTTGGCTAAACTTTTCTCGTTATTGCATGTCACCCTACATTTACAAGCTTCAAAAAACTGTATTTCTCATCTGAATTATTTTCCCTATTCATGAAGACCAAGACATGACAACCTCCTCCTCCCAAAGCGTCCAGGTTTTTTGACATAAAATCATTTATTTCCGAAGGAGCTTCGGTGACATCCGATTGTTTTTTGGTGGAACAGGTGACAGATGTCACAAATAGTATTAAACTATTATTTATTTATTTTTGGTCCTCTCTGTAGACTGAGAAGGAGTCGGTGCCATTTTTTATGCAGACAGACTGCACCATCACCTCGCAGACAGGTCCCAAGGCCTTCAAAATCCCCCTGTCCATACGCCAGAGGATCTGTGCTACCTTCGACACTGCCAATGCCAAAGGCAAGGACTGGCAGCTCTTAGCCCAGAAACTACACCTAGACAGGTGAGCCCACTGTATGACACATATACCGTGTATGTGTCCGTGCTCGTTCTTCTCAAACAGGTGAATGGGTGATCGACTCACTAACATGCTTTTATTCCCTGCTGTATTCTGCTTATACAATTACCATTATCCACTTACAAAGTGACATACCTATTTTGGGCGTGTTATTATGGACCAGTGGTTATCAACCTTTTTCATGCCAAGGACCCCTAAGTTGATATACATTTGGCCGCGGACCCCCATCTAAAAATGTTTTGTGCCAGGGACCCCCAGAAGCAAATATTTGAGTTAAAAATGTTTGCTTAAAAAATATATATTCAAAGATATGCACACATTTTGAAGAATTTTCAAAAATAGCAGATCTACAAGCTCATAGCGCTGCACCCGGTGCCGCGCTATGAGCTTTGAATGGCCAAAGCTAAGTGGTTAAAATGATTGCGACACTATGTTAACTAATTTAGCTGGGGACCCCCTGGTAGCCCCCCAAGGACCACTGGTGGTCCCCGGACCACTGTTATAGATGAAAGTTGTCCCAAAAACATTTTGCCTGTGTTTGCTACTTTTGAAAATAATGAAAATATCAGATGTACTAGCTCACAATGTGTAGATCGCTATAAAAAAAGGTATTAAGTGGTTAAAATGTATTGAAGTTATTATATAGATTATTATTATTAATAATACTAATACTAATAATACTGGGAAGAATATTTCTAAACTCAATTATGTTGAATTCTATGCAACCCACTGCTAAATATGTATGGTATACAGTAAGTAGCCTATATTCATTTTCCCCCCAAGTTTCCACAGTACACTGACCAGACTGATAATTTAACTATGAATGCATGTTGCCTACTGTTGCATTATAATGTACACTCTTTTGTGCTGCCCTTGCAAACCGACTTTCCCTCGAGGCAATAAATGGTATCATATTGTTCCTCTTAGACCTTGCTATCTATGTCAGACAGTTAGCAAATATCAGTCAGCATAATGAATATCACTTTCTCATTCCAAGTCCCATCCCACTCGATATCCTCTTATCTTTACAAATATGAAACAGACCGTTCCATACTACCCTATACTATGCTCGTTATGGGACACTGTACTGGTATTTTCTGATCCAAATGTCCTCTTTGCCAATGCCATGCGTTGGCTCACGGCAGACCCTAATCTCTCTTTAAGTGTGTGATTCATGAGAAGTTGGTATCTGAGAGTCCTCTGGGGCTCCAAATTACCCAGATAAGCCTTCTTCTGTCATGTTTAGGCTCCTTTCAACTCAGCCACATTTGACCAATGGCTGCAGCCTCAGAAGCTG
Source organism: Gymnoscopelus microlampas (assembly GCF_963454915.1). Classification (NCBI taxonomy): domain Eukaryota; kingdom Metazoa; phylum Chordata; class Actinopteri; order Myctophiformes; family Myctophidae; genus Gymnoscopelus; species Gymnoscopelus microlampas. The sequence continues at coordinate 34,243,846 of NC_139941.1, forward strand.
GGTGGATTATTTTGTCTTGTGGCAGATAGTGCGCCACGGACTGGAAGTGAAATACTGCCCCCCACTGGATTCCCCACCCTATGACAAAGTGTGTAGGTTCTGTCATGGCAGCGAGGGATGGTTGAGCACAGAGTTTCCACTACTGATAATGTCACAATATTAGGAGTTAATCAACTATTAACAAATACTTAACCCATTAAGACCTGAAGGCGATTCTACAAATGTCTTCTAAATCCCAACAGTATTCCGAAAAAACGTATGTTTCTATATCAGTGGTTCTCAAACTTTTTTATGTCAAGGACCCCCATCTCAAAATATTTTGTTCCAGGGACCCCCAGAAGCAAAGATTTAAGTTAAAAATGTTCGCTTTAAAATAATATATATTCAAAGATTTGCACACATTTCCACGATTTTTCAAAAATAGCAGATATACAAGCTCGTAGCGCGGCACTCGGTGCCGCGCTATGAGCTTGTAGATCTGCTACTTTTGAATAGCCAAAGTGTAAAATAATGCTTTTAGCTCAAACCAAAAAGTGACACAGATGCGTTCCAGGTCTTAATGGGTTAATTCTAATTACTTAACTATTAAGTATTTGTTTAATAGTTGTAGTTTACTAATAGCTTGTTCATGGCCTATCTATTTATAAGGCAGAGTTTCAAATCATTAACTAACAAACAGTAGAGTAACAAATAATGAATAACTCATTAACTCACTTTTTCAATTATCTATTAACCATTTATAAGGGATAGTTATTCTAAAGCGATATCCAATGGTGTGACTAAGTGTTTCATTACTTCTTAAGACCCACATCGGAACCTGAAACTTCACTCTTTTCAGGATCAAATAGTATTTGATTGATTTATTGATTCAAGGTCTTCGAAAGCTTTCAGTTATTTCAGAACATGCTCTGCAAAAAGAAGATATAAATGAAAAGAAAAGTGTCAAGAGACACAGTAACAATAAAGCCCAAGGCCTTATTTCCATTGTTGTCCTTTGAAGAACATTGAAAAAGCAGCTGGGTTTTCATATCCATTGTACTGTCCTATGTGACTGTACAGGACCAGTGGTGGTTGTCAATCTTTTTGGGGCTTAGGCACACCAAACGTCAAACTCAAATCTCAAGACTGTCGGAACATACAGATACAGGGGGTCTGCGTATAGGCCAGCCCTAAACCATTGAGAGCTTTATAAACAAGTAGAGGGACTTTAAAATATAGAAGACACAGACAGCCAGTGTCTAGCTAAGACTAGAATGATATGTTCTCTTCTTTTTTGCATTTGTTAGCAGTCTACCAGCAGAGTTCTGAATACTGTACGCTGCAACCTTTCAATGGGCGTTTCAGAAAGACCCATAAAAAGTGCATTGCAGGAGCCGAACCTACCAGAGATAAAAGCATGAATTTGTTTTTCAGCGTCTTGCTGAGTTAGGAATGGTCATACTTTGGCGATATTTGATGATGAAAGAATTGTGTTGGTAACTTTATTCATATGGGACGTAAACATCAAATCAGACTCTAAAATAACACAATGCCTATGCTTGTTACTTCTGGTTTGATCATAGAAGTCCCTTTTTTGCTTCACTATAGGATTTCTGTCTTAACCTCATTTAAGCTTATAAAGTTATTACTCATTAATTTATTGATCGCAGGTGGACGGACAGGCGGTTAGGGAGCTCCAGGCATCTACAGTACATTGTTTGGTTCAATATGTACAGATGTGTATCATCAACATAGATATGGAAGCTAGCATTGTGTTCTCTAATGACAAATCACCTAGCATAGTGAGAATTGTTTAAAATATTATTATTATTAATTTAGTTATTTATTACACAATTTGGCAGATCTACAAGCTCACAACATGGTGCATCGTGATGCATTGTGAGCTTGTAGATCAGCTATTTTTGCTATGTACAGTAAATAGGTATATCTTCAGATTTTGTCTTCCCTATTGGTGTGCCTTCGGCATAAAAAGTTTGAAAACCGCTACTATAACTCACTCTGCGTAGCCGCTCGATCCAGTAAATAAATGATCAGCCATTAACAGTTTTTACAGTACAGGCCTCACTTTACATACAAATGCACATCTAGTCACATTTCCATTGATGTACCACAGTGAGCATGCACCTAACCTAACTCAGCGTTGCCAGATTCTGCGAGAGAAACAAGCAACCAGGTCTAGGAAAACCAGCCCAAAAGAAGCGACAATGGGCCACATGAGCACTTTAACACAGTGGTTTTCAACCAGTGGTCCGGGGACTACCAGTGGTCCTTGAGGGAGTATCAGGGGGTCCCCAGCGAAATTAGTTAACATAATTTTTAACCACTTTAAGCTTTGGCTATTCAAAAGATATACAAGCTCATAGCGCGGCACCGAGTGCCGCGCTATGAGCTTGTAGATCTGCTATTTTTGAAAATCCTTGAAAAAGTGTGCATATCTTGAATGAATATTTATATTTTTTAAAGCGAAAAATTAACTGATATCTTTGCTTCTGGGGGTCCCCTGGCACAAAACATTTTCAAATGGGGGTCCGTGGCCAAATGTATATCAATTTAGGGGTCCTTGGCATGAAAAAGGTTGAAAACCACTGCTTTAACATATACATCAGCTATTTGAAAATAGCCGATCTACAAGCTCATAGCGCGGCACTCGGTGCCGCGCTATGAGCTTGTAGATCGGCTATTTTCAAATAAAATTTTGCAGGGAAATTATAATAAACAGATCTGGCAACCCTGAACCTATATAACCACAAAGCCTGACAGGATTTTTCTCCCTTCCTCTCTACAGAAACTTGTGTTACTTCGCTAAGCAGCGGAGTCCATCAGCGGTCATACTAAGTCTGTGGGAGGCGCACCACCAAGACAGCGGTGACTTGGACTCTCTGGCCAGTGCTCTCGAGGAGATTAGCAAGATCCAATCGAAAACCTCCCCAAAGAGCCTGGAAAAGCCGGAGCCCCACCTCAATCACATATCAACGGGCACGCTGGCCACAACAAATCCGCATCAAACGGGCTCGGAATTTGCGAATCACGAGACGGAGACGGACTCGGCTCCCGAGTATACAGGCTGAACCTGACAGAGGGACAAATGGCACAAATTAGCCACAATCGAGTCTCTATGAACTGATGAATTAAGCTTAATGCATAATCCTTGTATGCACACATACTGTTACAACAGCCAATGGTGGTGGGCAGCACGTGGCGGCACGTTGAGGGGTCATGCGTTGGTCGGTGAGCGGTCAGACAGATGGACAGACAACGCGATCGACACGTTGGCCAATCAAAAGCTAGCAAAAGAGACACGATGCTGTCTCACCACCAGACCTACTACCCCACCTCATCTCTATTTTTCAAGAATACGTCTGAAGAAGGACTGTAAACCCGATGTTTTTTCCCTCCGCCGTTCTACTTGACTACTTGATTATTTTAGGGTGTTTTTTTCTTCTCCTCAAGGTCGGCCCGCCCTTCATCTGAGTGGTGCACTGTGTATTTTGTGCCCCCCACCTCCCCCCCCCACAGCCATAGAGTTATGGTGCAGGGGTTACCTTCTGCATTGCTGCGTCCATTCTTTTCCAGTACAATATGCTCCCTAAGAGAGAGTATGGGAAATTCTCTCCAGGCCCCTAGGGGTCTGTCCCTGCAACTCAGAACACACACACACACACACACCCCTCCCGATCCCCAGCAACACTCCATATGGCATCTGGATGTATTTGCATATTAGTTCTAATATGCAAATTATGCTAGAGGAATATAATCATGGCATCCAATGTGTGGAAAAATACAAGCAAGACAAAAATATGTGTTTCACTTTTGGTTCCATTAAAACAGCCTTCTTTTGTGACAGTGGACATCTTGAGAGGAGTCAGCTGACTGGTTTGGGGGGGGCGGGGTGCATACTGTCAGATGCTGTACTGTAGGTGAGACTATATTCTTAGTATTTGCTGACCAAGAGATGAGAGCTGTATGGTGACCTGCTTAAGAGAGAGAGAGAGAGAGTACAACATCAGTACTTTGAACTGCGGTGTGTATCTATCGATCGCCTTAGTTTCACCATTGTGTTGATGTGTACCATATTGCTCTAGGCCTATTTTAGGTCCCAAAACCACCCCTCAATGGCGGTACTGCATTTCAAAGCTACGCCAGTTGTCTGTTGATGAAACGCAAAGGTTTTTATTCTGTTAGTGAGCTTTTATTGTTAAAAAAAAAAGAAAAAAAAGTGTTAAACTAAAATTATGCAGCGGCTTTTCTGGTCTCAGAACAACCTACGCAGTGTTTGGAAAAATATATAACAAAGATGATGTCCGGGATGTGTTTGATCTCAAAACATATCAACGTGCAGTTTAATAAATACTTATTAGTTGTTCCCATAATAGTCACATTTGTGTGTCATTTCCTGCTTACAAATCGCAATCATGATGATTTGGGTATATCATTTATTTCGATCTATAAAAATAATTTTAAGATAAGTGAAATATGTGGAGTTTGTGTCTCACACAGTTTTATCATTAAGGACATGGTGACATTTAACTTGAACATTAACAGTCATATTGTTGTACACAGCATCAAGCTGGGTATTTTTTTTTAATCTCTGCCCTGATTTATGTGTTTGTCATCCAGCCATGTTTAAAGAAGACTTTTTTTCTATTTTTACTACGCACGGCTAATCAAATTATACCAGTCGTTTCTATAATATCAACAGGTTACTGAAGAGGATGAAAGTTCATTTGTTTTAAATATCATTCTTTCTGTAATTGTGACTGTTTGGGTTCTCATTCCTGTGAGCAAAGAGTGTTGAAAATGGAAATGTGTGCTTCTGTAGTGCTTACCAGTGGTTTATGTTCGCATTGAAAGAGCATTCTAGTCTTTGGCATCACACTCGCATCGTGCCCAACGTTCACCCTCACTTTGGATGTACACTCAGCTCTGTCTACTTTCCATAATCAATATAATCATTCTGTTTATTTCAAACGTGAACTCACACACAGGCACGGACAAACTGTATGCTCACACTCACCACACACAGGCAGGTGACAAATTAAAGGAAAACCGAGTGAAGAAACATAGCAAATGCATCTGCTTCCATTATACAAATGGCTTGCATGATCAAATGAAGCAAATTAACATCCTATCATGCTCTGGCATGTATTAAAAATGCGATTTTGGATCAAGATGACGAGGAAAGAAGTGACTATGAAAGAGAGTTTGTTATAGTGGCACAGATGGCAGAAGGAGCTCAACTGGCTTGTGTTTCAATATATCCGTATTTGGATCTATAGGAGATGCATAACAAAAAAATTAAATCGAGGTTGAAAGTTCACATTCAATGATTGTGATGGACGTGCATTAGTGCGATAAGTAGGGAAAACCAGAGGTGCAACTCTTCCTCAGGTGACTGAGAATGTCATTGCAGGACGTGATCAGATTGTGTCAGCAGTCCGTTGACAACCACATAGGGAGGTGCATTGAATAAACCCCTCTTAGCACAGAGTCAGTACAAATACATTTTTGACAGTTCAGTGGTGAAAAAAACGTAGACACTGATCTAAAGTACAGAGATGTGGGAAAAGGTGATATGGTCACATGACTCATCTGTTACCATATTCTCCACACGTTGGCAAGTGCATGTGTGGCGTATGGTACACCAACAGTACTTGCCTGAATGCTTGACCCTGGCAGTGGGGTGGTCCGGTGGCTCTGTTATGCTGTGTGTGTCGGGGGGGGGGGGGGGGGGGGGGGGGGGCATTTTCCTGGCATGGTTTGAGTCCACTTGTCCCCCCTAAAGGGAAGGGTCATTATAAATCAAGAAAGTTATTCTGAGTGATAACCTTTATCCTATGATGAAACAATTCTATCCTGATGGGAGTGGACTGTTCCAGAATGACAATGCCCTCATCCGCAAGTCACGAGGGATCGCGTCAACCCAATTGAACACCCATGGGATCTTTTGGATCGACATGTTACAGCCCTCTCCATCATCAAAACACAAAATGATGGAATATATTGTTAGAATGGTGTTCCATCACTCCAGTACAGTTCCAGAGACTTGTACAATCTATGCCACGGTACATTGACGCTGCTGGCCCAACACCTACTAACTAAGACATTTTTTGTTGTTTTTTCCTTTAATTTGTCACCCGTCTGTACATATACACTCTATGTATAATGCTTTGGTGTTAGACTAAACCTGTTTGACAAGCTTATAAAAAAAAGGGTTCCTCTGATTTCTCTTGTTGATTTTGGTCCCATGCTTTCTTTCTCTTTGCTTCACGCATGGCCTTCGGCTTCATATCACTATTCTTGTGCCTTGTTTAACTACTGTAAATGGTGAATGTTGTAAAGTTACAGATGGGGCTGAAAAAAGAGAAAACGTAATCATAATTACATACATTTAAAGATATTATTTAAAAAAATATAAAAGACTATAATATTGAATAGGCTGCAGAGCTTTTCTAGTGCTGAACATATATGTTTGGTAACGCCAGGGCAGCTTTGTGGTATATTGTATCTATAATTATGGACATTTTGGATGTTTTCTGTACAGTAGAATTTGCAAATGTATATGCAGCCTTTTGGAAATAAATGTACAGTTTAAAAGTCTCAGCCTGTTTAGATGAGTCACTTGGCTTCTTGTATGTGTAATACAATCAATGTACACAATTTTGTCCACCATTGTGTGGCACTATAATAACTCAACAACAGTTTTACAACTGTATAACTCTAGTCTGCAAGCAGGCTGCCTCTGGTGTCACCCATTCAGCGTCAAGACAAATTTATACTTTGTTGTTGCTCACTGAAGATAGCAGATTTTCAATTGACAAACTAAAATAATTTAGTTTTTTTATAGTGTAACTGTAGTGAAGGTTTATGGGCTATGTAGTCAACAATATGGGATGTCATTTACGACACGGGAGGCATAAAAGTCCTTTAAGGTTTTTACTGATGAAATGCACAGGCACAGTTACAGGTTGGTCAGTGTGTGGTTCTACATAAGAAATAACAAAACATACAGAATCATTATCAATACAGTATTTGGCAAACTTGAACAAACAGTACAAATGTGTCACCAATAATACAACATAAGTAAACTGTGTGGGATATAATTCAACTAAACATAATAACATCATGAATCACTACTCACACGTGGTCAGAGACGCACACTCTCTGAAGACCTGAGCTGTACTGAGCTCACAAACGAATTACACTACCCCTGTGCTGACTCTAATCAGTCAATTAAACGCACCTGGTGCTTGTTGAGTGTGACTCATGAGGAGGTCACTCTGACCTCTGAGTTAATGGTTGAGCCTTTTGTACAGCCGCCCCCTAAGTCACGGTGTGAATTAGCTCCTGAGAAGGCTCAACTGTCCCCAGGGGCTGTGGTCGGGGTGTCGTCTGGAATGGCCAGAAGCTCGATGAGCTTGGCCACCGGTCTTGTGTATGTCGCTTGACCTGGAACGGGCCGAAGCGGTCCACTCCTGTAGAGTAGAATGGAGGCTTCATGAGGTGGAGACGACAAGGCAGATCTGTCACCCTGGGGATGGTTGACTTCGCTCTCCACTTCTGGCACTCTGGGCAAGATCTCTGATGGCGCCGCACTGCTTCGCGGCCTTGGAGGATCCAAAACGTCCGGCGGAGTTCTGCAAAGACCCTCTCAGCTCCAGGATGGAATAACTTGTTGTCATACTGCCGTATGATGAGCTGTGTGACCGGGTGCTTGGGCTCCAGCACAATCTGGTGCACAGCACCTTCCTCCAGGTTGGTAGATTGGCTGTAGATGAGGCCTTTAGAGGCATCATACTCTGGGGCAAGTGTTAGGAGCTTACTTTTGGATGAAATCGCCTTTCCATTCTGTCCACCTTGCGCACTCTGGAGGATTTGGAAATCTGCACTGGGAACGCTTGACTGGGAGGCCGCCCCGTGCAGTGACCTGCTTGTGGCCTCAAGGAGCTCCTTGAAGGTGGAGTAGTCTTCAGCGGCTGGGGGTTGTGGAGTAGGAATGGTGAGGCCACAGAATGCAGACTTCTTTGTCTCTGTCTCATCCGAGACCTCGGTGACAGCAGGTGAAGGTGGCAAGCCATTGCGTGGCTGCTTAAGGAAGGCGGGACCGGTGTTCATCACAACGTCCTTTGGAAATTGCAGCTTGGGCATAATTTGGACTCGCAGGAGGGGAGTAGCATCTCGAAGCACTCCATTGGCCTCTACACGGGTGGTCTCTGCCTCCAACAGGTCCACTGAGTACTTGTCCTGTCTGGATCTGGTCACTGACCTCTCACTTTTGAAAGGCGGGACCTCCAACTGCCACAGCTGTTCACTGAATAGCTCAGCAGAAGGAGAGGAAACTGCAGTGAACAAGCACTGTATGTGAGGGAGCTGTTGCTGCAGGTACTTTGCTGGACCTTGGAGTGTCCAGCCGAGGTTGGTCTTGACAGCTACGGGGCCACCAGGGGGGCCCAGGTGCACTGGCTTGATTGGAACGATCAGATCGGCATGATCAGATCCAATCAGGAGGGTTGGCTGAACTCCGTCGATGGGCGTGAGTGCCAAACCTTGGAGGTGGCGATACTTCTTCTGAAGTTGAGCAACTGGGTAGCTGTACTGAGACAAGCCTAGGTGTTCACTTGTGAAGGCATCTTTAATGGTGAACAGCTTTCTTGGCTGTGATGATGGCGCAATGGTGAAGGAGATACGTGAGCCTGGCAGTGTCTTAATATCCTGGCGGATAGTACGGAGAGTCAGATCTTCTGCTTGACCCTGTATCCCCAGGCGACGCGCTGCTGAGGACAGCAGGAATGTTCTCTCCGAGCCATCGTCCAACACGGCATATGTGTCGAACACTCTGTTCTGGTAGTGCAGGTTGACTCTGACAATCTTCAGCAGAACTCCTCTATAACCATTTGGTTGGTCCAGGTAATGAGTCTCTGCTGTGGAAGTTATGGTTGATTCATTCTCGCTCCTCTGGTTGACCTCATTCTCACTCCTCTGGTTGACTTCATGCAAGACGGAGAGGTGCTTGGCCTTACATAGTCGACACGGCTTCTTCAAGTCACAGGCGGAGGCTAGGTGAGAACGGCCGCATCGCCAGCACCTTCTCTTGGCTTTGATCCAATCTACTATCTCCGTCTTGGTCAGCTTGGCGAAGCACTCACATTGACTGAGGTAGTGTTCTGACTCACAGTAAGGGCAGTATATCTTGCCCTTCCCTTTTGTCTCAACAGGAGGAGCTGCTTCAGAGGGCATGTCGGAGGGAGAATCTTCAGAACTGACTGTTCCATGCATCACTGTAGTGACCTTAGGCTTGGAGTTTTGCTGTCTGTTGTCCCTATTATCCTTTTCACCATAAGCTTGAAGGGAGGGCTCAATGTCCAAGCATCTGACTTCAACCTTCAGCCATTCTGCAAAGTCAATGAGAGACAGCTTCATATTGCCGGGATCCTTCCTGTACTGCTGGCGACGGAACCTCTCTTGTTGGTGTTTGGAGAGCCTATTGAGGAGGCGCTTCACATTTGAGCCACAGTAGAGTTCCTCGTGACCTTCAGCTTTGAGAGACTTCAACATCCCGACTAGCGACTGCACTCTGACGGCAAAGTCATCGAGGGCCCTATCGTCACGGATAGGCGGTAGACGTTCCATGTCTTCTATCTCTCTCAGTGCAAACTGATATGGGCGTCCGTAACGTTCGTCTAGTGCTTTCAGGGAGTCAGAGTAGGGCATTCTAGACTCTGCATGAGCTAGCACCAGACGGTGAGCCTGTAGCACCTTAATATGCTTCAACAGGATGGCATACTTGTAGTGCTCAGAGAGGGAAGGATGCAGGAGGGTGCTGAGGCAAAGGCGTAGCTCCACATATTGGGCTCTATCCTCCTTGGTAAAATCAGGAAACGACGGGC